>NW_020897721.1:6715509-6766193 GCF_003984885.1 Neopelma chrysocephalum
ATTAATTCCTGGGAAAACTCTGGCAAATCTTTCTCACAGGACACGTGTAACAGGGAAGTGAACAATAAACCAGACTTCCCAGGTCGTATTGTTTAGTTCAAGAAAACTGAAAACAAACAGAATAAGCACTGAAAAGAAAATGAAATTTTTGAAGTCTCTCAGGTGTAGCTACTTCAGATTCTCATCTTACAATGAGTCTTCATAGAGGCTATCACAGGGTCTAACTCTATAATTTGTATTTATAGTACAGCAGCAAGCAGGTGGTCAGTGAAAGTAGTAGTAATTTGCATTAGCCATTGTAGAAATTATTAAAAATTATATCACTAATGTACTTTTATGACTAAATAAATGAAATTATTGAATGCTGGAAAATGACATGCAAAACAGACTTTAAGAACATACTAATCATACATACACTGTCATGCTCCATGGGAGAAACATAGTTCCTTTCCTTAAAAATTAAATATAAAGACTAGTGATGATCTGAAAGCAGAAGTCTGTCCATGTAAGAAGAGCTAAAAACTATAAAAAACAGATTGAAAAAACGTGTTTAATTGACATTTCTAGCATCTGTTTTATTTTCATCTTCAATTAGGAGCTATTTCCGAAGAAAAGAAGTGCTTTGGCTCCGATTCAAGTTAAATTTTTCTGGATTTAGTTCATTTTTATCAAGTGCAGTGTTACTGACTTCTAGTTATTTATTTATTTATTTTTATGGCTCACTCTTTTGTAGCACATCTTGCATATTTGGGTGAATTTTAGATCAGTAATAAAGTAATATACATTAATATTTCCAGTAAAATGTACTGTAGGAATGACATGAAACTCTCACATGCCTTCTTGTCCTTCCCCACTTTCTCCCTCCCCCCAAAAAAAACCCCCACAAACCCAACACTAATTTCTTGCAGATATTTGGACCCATTGTCTCTCCAATACATGGAGAGTTTTGATTCCTGGCACAAGCAACAATCAGATATAATTTAGTCTTTTCCTTCAGTCTCCCAACAGAACTCTGCCTGTGACAAAATGAACATAATTTTCTTCCTTATCACGTGTCAAAATTCACCCTAAATCAGTTCAGGGGCCCATAAGAAACCACTGCCTGTGATCTACTGACTACCTGGAAGCCTTGCTAATAAATAAATCTTTAAATAAGATTTAGATAAGATGCAGCTGCACAGGATCCTTATTTGCAAAGAAAAGGTTATATATGTCTGTAATGACAATACACTGACAAGGACAGAGCTTTTGAAAACAAACCCAACTATTCACTGTAGCCCTGAGTTCAAACAAGGTGTCTTTTATTGCTTATTTTCCTCGTTGCCTTAGTGAAGGACTGTAATGTAATTTGCAAGTGCCACCTGCCCTGTTCAAATACATTAAAATAAGGATTCTTTGCTGTTTTCTGAAGAACATAGCCACTTTGTCCTTTGATCTCAGGCTTGTATTAAAAATCATGTTTGGATGTTTGATTTGTTTTTACAATGAGTAAGCAGACAGTGTTTTTTGCAGTGGGCTCCCATAATCAGATATTCACTTCTATCATGCAGTTTTAAATAAAGTATAAAGTGTTGGCACGCAGGGAAAGTACAAAGCTATTTGAAAATGAAGCATACTGATTAAAAATGAATAAATATGTTCAAATAATGACTATAAAAGAAGCCAAAATCTACATTCCAGTGCAGGAACACAACAGGTTTACCTTAAGTTTCTATTTAATTCTACTCACAGCTCTTCTCAGTAACACTGAAATAATGATAACACACCTTTCAGTCTCTTTCCCTTATACATATATATATATATTTACATATATATGTATGTATGTATTATGAGAGATAGATACTAGTACTGACATTTCTTCTGTAAACTTTGATTCAGAGCTCAACCCTGCAGCCTGGGAGACTGAATTATCTCATCCCAGAGTTTTCCAAGAATGGTATTTCTGTGCTCACAAGAGCTGAATCCCAGGAATTAAACCGAGGGTGAGGTTAAGTGCTCACACCTGTCTTGCCTGGGACCATCCTGCTTTGATACCATATTTAGCTCCTTATGAGAGATAATTAAGCCCCAAAGGCACTTTCATGGGAGACCTTTGAGCATTCATGTACATCAGATCAGGGCTGGAATGTGTAGATTGCTGATCAAGACCCTCTCTCTCATAACATCAAAGTATTTCTTTTTTATTTCATGAACAGTCCTTGAAACTGCTCCTCAATCCACTGAGAACTATAGCAGAGCCAATTAAGGTGTCATACGAAATTTATTGGGCATGAAACTGAAAAATCTATGTTTTAAGTCTTGCCCTCATGAAGGTTGGCTTCACATCTGGACTGACCTATAGCAAATAGTAAAGACCCTCACAAAGGGTATGAGGGACCATTGTATAAATGGAAACTTGCAGTCAATCAGAAGAGTTTGCACCTCATTGATCAGCTAAGATTGAGGAAAAGATCTGTAAGTGCAATTCTGGAAGTCAGGGGAGTCCTCACACATCTTGTTTACCTGGACCAGAAACTAAAATGCCTGAATTCCTCAACTCTGTGGAGCTAAATTGAAAGATGCAGCAAACCCTAATGCTGCCCTAAAACAATCTACCAAAACCTCAGACAAAAAGAGAGCTGAACATCTGCCTGTCATTGGCATTTCTGAATTGTTAACAAGTTGTAGCAAAACAAGCCTGCATTTCACACACACACTCAAAGAAGTTGTGTTACTTTTTGCATAAATATTGGTCATTGTGAAGTTGTATTGCTTTTTGCATAAATATTGATACACAGTAGGTATAAATGCTACATACTTGCCAGCATGAATTATATATATAGCAGCTAAAAATGTATCTAGAAGAAACAGGAGAATTTCATGTATAACCTCTATAAATGGTAGGATTGGATTTTGGCCAGTAGCATCTTTTATCCAGAACCTTATCAAGTAGAAAACTCTCCTTCCTGCTGAATGGTCCAACTGAGGGTGGGAGGATGGCATGAAAACTGAGCACTGTAAATACACTGAATTATTTCTTTTATAATGGTGTATTGCTAATGACTCCCTAGTTAAGGTTGGGCTGAGATTTGCAATTAAATCAAGGCTGAAATACCCTTGTTTCACATTTTAATGGCTGAGTAGTCTCTAAATTTGGCACAGTAAACTTCAGAGTAGAGTTTTGCTTGTTGTTTTCTTTAGTAAAGATTTATTACACAGTTATTAAATATTTGCAGAGGAAAGGTGGAAAGGAAACAGCCTTTCTTTTGTGTCTCATTTTCTTGGGTTTTACAGTCCTTAAGTACAGCAAACTTCACAAATACCTAATTGCATATATGTGTATGTACACACCTTATATCTATTCATGTATTTTTTGCCTGGTAACTTCCTGTCAGTGTAGACACTCTAGAAATTCTAAACGAAGCACAAACTGCTGTTTTGCTAAACCAACCAACCAAAAACCTACTGGAGCTGTTTGTAGAGGAGACTCTTCACCCAGGCTCTTGTTCTGATAAAGATAAGTCCCCTGTCCCTTGGATTCACCAGTCCCTTTTTTCCCCCTGTGGAGCTGGGCAGCTCATCATGTATATAATATCATTATTTTTGTATTAAATCTTGCTGTTACAATCGTGGATTTTTACAGTTGTATACTTTGCTCCATAAAAATGGCACAATTGTAATGGTCATGGAAATATAACACTGTTTTGTTGTAGACATGCACAACAAGGTGGCAGAATTAGAGAACTGACCCACAACTAATCACAAGGACTGCAAAAGTGAGTTGTGAAATCGGATAGAATCTGAGTTAATTATGTAGTTCATCATTCCTGCTCTGAATATTTTCACTGCAGACCTCCTGTTGGCCTCATAACTCCTTCACCTCCTCCCCTTTTTTTTTATTCCAATGGCCAAACTCCCTGCTTAAGGACAGCCCCACTCCCAGGGGTCTAATGTGAGTTGTTTCTTTTGTACTAAGTCAGAAGGGATTCACCAGACTGAAGCCAGGCAAGAGGTGAGGATTTGAATTAGACCAGGTTAAGAATCTGAGGTTTAAGGTGGGTAGGGTTAAGGATGAGGCCAAGGAGAGAAATAATAAATCAAATGCCAGCAGAATATTATGTAACTTCAGAGCTTATTTGCCTTTCACAGCTTGTATTACTGGGAGATACAATCCAATAACCCCATCCATGGAAAAGAAAGCAAACAGCAAACCTGTATGGGCTTCATACAGTATAGCAAATATTTGGTTTAATGTATAATATTACGATTGGATTATGAATAATGCGTGGAATTTCTCTTTGATTAAGCAGGGCTGGATTAGTAAATGAGTAGCCTCAGCTTGTGAAAAGAATTAACACAGTTTTCGAGAAGCCTGGTAACTAGTAAAAAAACCAAAACAAAACCAAAAGAACATTAAAAGTGCACACCAATAGTTCCCAGCTTCAGAGGGAAGGGAGACTCCAAAGAGCAGTGAACCCAGGGTGCAAGTGAGGGGTTGCCACATCCCACCCCACGGGGAGCACTGAAAGCTGGGTGCCAGAGGGATTTTCTCCTCTGCCCACTGAGTTTCCTCCAGTTCCTCTGCTGTTTGTCTGTGTGAAAGACACTTTTTTTCAATTACATGAAAGGACAAGAAGAGATAGAGGATGGGAGCAGGAAGTTATGCTGCCCAGATAACGACCCTTTCTTTGTAAAAATTCCTAAATGTGAAATCCCAAAGAGAGAACAAATTCAGCCTCTCATCATCCATTTCCCTTCCTCCTTTTGTCCGTGTTGCTGTCAGTCTCTTTGACACTTTCTTCTTCAAACACTCCCTATCAACTCCAATATTTCCCAAGAAGGAGACTCTTTTATGTTCTCCATCATCATGAAGACACCACACATTTCTCTGGGTCAATGAACAACTTTCTCTCTGACCATTCAACCTGACAAATAAATTACACTCAGACTTCAGAAGAAAATAATACTTCCATGACCAAGATCAAACAAAAACCAGACTAACAGTGTATGATTCACCACGGCCCCTTTACTCATTTCAGTGTTGCTGGAAATGTAGCTTATCAATGTTAACTAAACTAAATATTTCCGTGCTTTTAAAATAATTTTAAGATTTGGGTAATCTCTGATGTAGAAAGCCTTTGATTATTTGTCATAGCTTCCACTGCTACAGAAGCATTTAAAGGGAAAAGCTGCCAGGCCAAGCGTAGACCAAAGTAAAGTGTAAATTATCTATTCAGAAGCTTCAAGAGACACCACTGGTGCACTTTATGTGAGCACAAATGACAATAAAGTGCTGCAGGTCAGGGATGGGAAAGCAAGTGACTGTCAGAAAAAAATCTGGTGATGCAGTATGGGCTAAGTAGGAGACAACTGAAGAAGTGAATATTTAGACCCAAGGACTAGAAACAAATATTGTCATGGCAACTTAATTTGAATTTTTTTTGATGGAAACATTTGGAAATTACTATGGCTGCAACAAAAATTGAACTATAGATTTGTCTTGAAGCCTTTATTTAGGTTAGGGCCCACAGTTTAATTCCTGTCCTGCATCATATACCAAAGTGACAGCTAAAATGAGTGAACATTGCAAGGTTGTCTTAATATTTGAAGGATTAGGTGCATAAAGGGTGTGGCACACACAAGTAGGTAAATAATATGAATTTAAGGTGCCAAGGTGAGTTATAGGTGGGATTTTATAATCTGAGGAACATTGCACTGAGATGTGCATAGCTTGCCTAGCTACTGAAGAATATACACAACAAAAAGGGGAGGAGATGGGAAATTGCCTATGAAAAACAGGACATTCAACATCTCTTCTAAAGTATCTAAAAAACTAAATAAGATTTTAGATGTCATTTGTCATGGTTTTATACAGTATTACTGATGAATAAGCATTGGTTTTACTAGAATAACTTTGTAAACCCGTAAGCTGAAAAACTATGAGTTGTTTTCTTTATGTTTTTACGGCAGAAGAAAAATTCCCTCCCTGATTCTGTGAAGATCTTTCCTCTCTCTGAACTCTGCTCCCATTTCACATTCGGTCACTTCCTATTTCGTGGGTGCTTCGGGTTCTCTCACTAGAGTGGGTCATTCACACACGGAGGCATTTATTGTCAAATCAGGCTTGAAATGCCAGTGCACTTTTGTTTTCATTAACAGCCTTGACATCACCTTCCTTGCTGTGACTCAGCACTGAGCAACAGTGCTCTGTGTGCAGCAGATCATTGCAGTTGAGGAAAAATTTGGGTTTTTCTCTCTACACCCTCAGAACTGAGGCTTTGCTTAGCTGGAGAGAGAGAGAGAAAATATTAACACCTGGAAAGGAGGGAAAAACAAACAGCATTGTTGAGCCTCATTATAACTAAGAGCTCTACTAAAAGGAACATCAGTGCAATTAGAGTGTAATCCAAAGCCCATAAAAGTCGTTGGGAATCAGTCCACTGGCTTCAACAGGCTTTGGATCAGGCCCACGTTGCACATCAGAAGGCAGAGCTGTCCGAGGGAGATTTGCATTTCCAAGTGTGAATAACACTGCTGCACACACAGCTTTGCTGTTAGGAGTTCCAGCTCTGCCACATTTTCTGGTGCTGGCACCCTCTTTTCATCAACATTTGTCTTGTAGCAGATTGTGGTTATTATTCTAAACCCAAAGAGGTTTTTGAAAAAGCATCATCATCATCATCTGGGCAGATCTGCTGAACAGCTCTACGACACGGTGGGCATGGCCATGGTAGGCACAGTGCAGTAGTGAAAAACACCCTGGAAACATGTCATTTTAATGTCCCATCAATTTTATAGACATTTTAAAGGTTTTGGAGTTATGACCAAAACGTGCCCAGCAAGCAGAAAAAAAAGGACTCTTGGGTTCAGTTGCTCAGAATGCTTGAGTTTCTCGTAGAAGCCCCGTGTCAAAGGCCTTGAAATAACCCTGTATTTCTCCCCAAGATGTTACCACAAGAGGGGAGGTGGCAGAAAGTATTCTAATCATTAGTAACAACTTTTTCTCTAAATGCATCGCTGGTTTCCATTGCTGGTCCAGCTAATTATGGTGAGTCAAGACAGGACGGAATGTTGTGCTTACTGAATTTAGGATGAGAAGAAAAGGAAATGTGCTAAGGGGGCTGGCAGTAAACACAATTCCTTTACTAACACCTAGCACACACCAGGGTGCTGGCTCACCTCTTTCTCTTTCTGCATGGATAAACTTTCTTGTAGGAATTATATCCTCTACACCCACGGGCAGGGGACCTGTGGAGAACCATCATGCCTGGGAGCTGTTCAAAGCACCCCTGTCCCACCGTGCTCAGGATCTTTGCCTTGTGCTGCACATCTCTATGGCTAATCCTATTTTGTGGGAAAGAAAATATGTGTCAAGATAGACTAGAAGGAAGGGATCTTCTGACTAGGCACATTTTCCTCACCAGGCACATTTCCAGGACATTTCCAGAAGCCGTGTTTGTAGGAGAAGTGACATAAAGTTAAAGCATCAATGCTTACTATATGCCTAACCATGGAGTAGGGGATGAAGGTGAAGGAATTTATTTGTTCTAAGAGTTACAAAAAAGCAAGAAAGGAAGCTAATTAGCTTGAGTAGGAGGCTGAGGGTATAGATCTGTTCTCTATCACTCAGTCTAACAGGCAAGAGAAAAGGTGGTGACTCTCTGGGGCTGAGAAGGCAACAAGTGGAAGAGCCCATCAGTCTCCAACCCAAAGGCAATTGGTGCAGCTCACAAGAAGACAAAGTTCTCTGGTTTTCTAGACAGAAAGCCTTGAACAAATTAGCCTTGATATTTCCAGCCAGTGATATCAGTACTGTCAACTAATTTTCATTGTTTTCTTTTTTTCATTAGTGGATTTTAAGAACTTTATAGAGGAATTCTGTATCAGTATCTGACATATAGACAAAGCAAAGAAACAGCACATGAATCACACTTGAAGAGCCCAGAGATTCTTTGAACAAGCCAGGAAGAACAGATAGAAATAATGGGGAACAAAAGACATATCTTTTTCAACCATCTATAACAACATTCAAGATAAACTTAATTACTAAAAACAGGAGAATATTCCTTTATCAAATTCTGTCATTGAACTATTAACTCTTGGATATGAGAGTTTAAAAAAAAATTCAAAAACCTACTAGAAATGCTGTTGCTCAGAGCATGAAGTTTTGCTACTGGTAGGAAGTAATAAAATATGGGAAGCCAAGAGGTAGAGTTTGCTATTCATGTTATAAATATGTATCCTCCTTCACCCAGCAGAGAAGATAAATTCAAATTCTCAGTTCTTCAATTCAGCTGCATCATTTGGAATTAATTTCCCCAAAGAAAAAGCAAGGGATCAAACAGGGTTGATCTCTGTTACAGTCACCGAATGGAATTGAACTTGATGCCAAATATTAATAATCCTTGGGCATAACCAGTGGGAGCAACAGCAAATTTCTGACTGAAGGCAAAATGTGTTAGCTGTTATAAAAACCCTTGGATTAAATTGTGATCTGATTTGCAGATGAAGCATCTAACACAATTACATTGTGATGAACTCACATGGCAGAAACAGGCTGTCTTTTCTTTTACCAGATTATTTTGTTGTGATGCCCACTGTCCATCTTGGGAGAAGCCAAGTAAGAGTTTGCACTTCTGTAGCTGTTTTTTTCTGAAGTCAAAAGAATGACTTACAAACGTTATTTCACTTATTCAGACAATGAAGAATGGATAATAACAAACTGAAATAAAACTGGTATGACACTCAGAAGCAATCCACCAAAGTTTAATCAGGTGGTAAGACTATTCTCCAGTGGAAACAACAATAGAACCTAAGACATGTAGTCTGGACATACCTTTGTGCAAAGTGGTCAAGACTTCAATTTCTCATTTTACATTTTCATATTCAATAGCCTATTACCCCAAAATACTTTCCTATATCTTTAATTTAATTACAGTTGGATGCTGAAATGATGCTCACTGAATAACTGGTGCTACTTCCTACAGCTTATTTCTCTGTCCATTTAGGAAGTCTGACAGGATTACAGTAGAAAGTGGTGTAAAAAAGTGTTATCATATTGTGAAGTGAATGAAATCAAATCAAATTAACACTAATTTAATTCTGAATACAATTGTCCACAATAAGGTCTTAAAGTGATTTAGCTCCACTATTTAAACGGCTAATTCAGATTAATTTTCTGGTAATCATGTAGATAAGCTCTTATTCAATAGGGGCTGATTGACTTCTCACTTCTTGGAAAGGGTTACAAGGACAATTTAGAAATGGGGAAAGGTGTTCCTTACAAATGTGACATGTGAAGAAACCTTTAGCTATTAACTGATAATTTAACTAGGAACTGCCAACCAGAGGATTACACACAGATTACCTGAAACCAATACCAAGTTCATCAGTCACAGGCAATATAGGAGGAAGTGAATGAATCATCACAAATTTCTTGAACTTTGAATAAAAATAAGGGCAGGAACTAAATGTATCAACATGCAAAGCTTTGAAGCATGGTCAAGTCAGAGTGTGATCATTATGCAAGTTGAAATAATTTTGATTTTCATCAGGGGCAACTTTCATCTTCTATTTTATCCACTCTGAAATAAGGTGTTTGCATCATGGTGTCAGGCTTTGGCCTTTTAGAAATGAAATTTTATCTGTCAGATATCAGTGGAATATTATTATGTGCTCACATTCTCACACCACATACATGCTGGCACCTCAAAATGATTTTGGAAGGAGATATTTTAAGTCGTGCTTAAACAGAAAAAAGTTAATTCAGCTTGTATATATTCTGTGTGTAACAGAAATTGATTTTAATGTTACTTCAAAGCACGTATGTCTCCTCTGCACAGTGATTTCTTTGTATTTGCTGCAAATTACATCTCCCCTCAAACAAAATCCACAAATACAGAATATTGCTATCCAAAAGCACGTCATAAAATGTTGTGTCTGATGGACATAAGTATTATTATGTGTTGAATGGCTGGATTGCCATAATTCCATAAGCTGCTTTGGGTAGACCTTTTATTCACTGAGTTTCTCTATTGGCATCTTTGAGTTTTCTGTCCTCCCAGCATTTTGCTGTAAATATTAAGAGATTTTACCCACACTTATCTCCACAAAGAAATGGTAAAGGGACTAAGATGGAGACAGAGAAAAAAACAATCCAGGCACATTCTTATTTTCTGTTCACCAGCATTTCTGTTTAAGAGGTCTTTGCTGTATTTCCAAAAGGCAGCACTCCTGCAAAACCCTATAAAGAGACAACTTCACCTTCCTGCTCTCCTGAAATGTTTTCCTGAGGCAGCTCAAGGAAAACCAGTCGAGATAGAAATATAATTGTTTTGATTTCAAGAAAAGGAACCGATTTCACCTCTGGGGTCAGGTGTTGTGGTGTGATAATGCCACTGAGATGCAGAGCCATTTGTAAAGCAACAAGCGTTTCTGTAGCCCAAGGAAGGGTGGGGCAGCTCTTTAGCTGCCATAAACCAGCACAGTTGTGCTGAACCAAATGGAAAACTCTGATTTACATCAACAAAAACATGGGCTTGTACTTCTCAGAGCCACATTTCCTAATATCCCGAAGATATAGTTTGAAATAATTAAATAAATAACCCAGGGCTGCGTTATTCCCCTTGCACAGGAATACTGGCAAATCTTCCCCTGGACTCAAGAACATCAGGGAAACCACTTTCCCACCCCAGATCCACTATCATGGAGGAAAATCAAATTGCTGCTCAACACCAGAGTTTGTTCTGAAGAAACCGGTCATTAGGTTGACATCTCATGCTTGCAGAGAGCATGAGACTCAAAATCCTGCTGTAATTAGTGTTTGATGAAGATGGAAAACCCAAAGCAGGGCAAAAGGAAAGGAGCACAGAAGAGCAGTGTTATAAACAAAACTGGTTTATGCTGGTTATCAAGCGCTGTAATTTAACAATATGAGAATTTTCTACACTGAACATCAGGAAGTATGAGGGAGCCCTTGGTAATTCCCCTCAGGCCCACCTGTATCCCACACTTTAAATTAAGGGGAGAGAAAAATACACTGGTTTAAATTTTACAACAATTTTGGCCTGAAGCAAACCACACATTTTCCCCAACACAAATCAGCTGCATTTAATTCCCCAGACAGCTGGTATGAACACAGCCTCTCCACAGGACACCTGAATTACAAAATTAGCACATTCAGAACTCTAAATCACATTCCATTACATTAAGCCCTAAGGTCCAACGTTGTGGAGAAGGAGAATAAATTGCAGAACCTCTCCTGAATTAACCCTCTTAGCACACTCTCAAAGTTAAATTGCCCTTTCCTTCCCTTTAAAGAGTCATGGAAACTTAAAAGACTCCCTCCTGCCCTTTCTCATCTGTTTCTCTTCTTGCCTGGTGTCATAGTTTATGGAACATAAGTTGGATGCCTTGTCAAAAACTCACATTTGTAAATTAGCCCATCACAAGCTGTTTGGACTCACTTAGGAAATTTGCAGGTTAATGACAATTCCTGACTCTTCAGACCACACTGATCCACCCAATTCTCCTCAGTGGCAATAAGTTCTGCACCTTCTGGAAAGTTTCAGTGCTCGGAGAATGAGAATAAGCAACAACCTGGTATTTATCACCAAAGCCTCCCTGGATCCATCTTTGCAAAATGTATTTTTTAAGCAAATAACATGTGTAGTTTAAATTCTGCTGTAAATAGTAGATGTAAAACTTGTGATAAAACAGACTGAAACAAATGGGTTGTGCTAAAAAAAATAAAACCCTGGGAGCTAAATTGGGAATTTTAATCTAAGATTGGCAAGTATCTCCAATCCTAAGAAATCATATTGTGGCTGAGGAGAAGAAAAAAAAGATGATTATGGTGGAATAGTTGCATGAGGAGGGAAGATGACTCCCTTCCCCCAGTGACACCCAGTGTTAGATTTTGAAATTGAGAAATTAAACCTTGCTAACATTTGGTCTCTCTTTTTTTATGGTGAAAACTAAAGGCATAAAATAAATTTGAAACCAGACTTGGTTTAAATATATGCATTGCTGGGTAAGGATTCAAAGAATTCAAAGATCTTAATGAAAAATAATGACTACCAAAGAGAAAAAATTGGAATAAGTGGAACAAATAGAAAATAATGAAAGCAAACTGGATTCAGTCTAATCTACTGAAACTAAACTCTTAGCTGAGTATATGGTAATAGAAATAATGAAAATTACTGATTGTGTGGAGGACAAGAAAATAGCAATAAAGAATATTGAGCTGAACTATGGGAGAAACAGATGGTTTTGCAAATATTGTGCGTTTTCAGCTTAGTGAAAGTACAAAAGTGGGAGCATATTTGAATATAAATAAAATATTTCTGATAAACAGTATTTCCAGCTTTTTTTCCATGGCTTTTGCTGTCCTTTATTCAATTTAGTGAGAAATTTATCCTTGGGCATCCTTTTTGCCTTCTCTGTCACAGTGCATCAATTATACTTCCCACTGTACAGTGACACTGGCTTGCAACATTATTTTATGCTGTATCCTGTTATTATTTATAAAAAAAAAAAATCCTACAAAACACATTTTAGAGACAAAACAACTTCAACACATTTAATTGTGAGTTCTCACCCATGGTGAATTTTAATGTCCTATGTTAGTCACTGCTAAGGACAATGTTAGGTTATAGAATTCCAATGTTTTTTCCCTCCACTCTGCACAGACTCAATCACTGTATCTTCAAAGTCCATGGTGTGTGTCAGCTCCTGCTCAAGGAGCCAGCAGTGACAGAGGATTGAGATGTGCCTCCTTTTTGCATTCTTTATCAGCCTTGCCTGGGAGAAGGAATATTCTTTGCTGCAGCCCAGTAGCTGTGAAAAAGCAATTGGGTATTCAGCAAACATCTAACTAACATTATTTATGAAAAAATAATTCAAAGAACTCCTACAAGAGAACAGTGCTCCTGTGGAAGACTAAGGGTCAGAGAGCTTGGGCTGTGCAAGGGATTCTGTCATCTACTGTTCTACTCATCCCTCCTCTTTGTGTGTTAGGTTCCTGACATCTGAATGAGTGTGGGGAAATGACTATGAAGATATATGTTGTGACAGATCATTATTGCCATCAATACATGACTTAGGAACACTGCAAACCAACTCATTTGTCAGCTGGAGCATATTTCACCCCTGCAAGGCAGCTTTGCCAGTCATCTCTTGTTCTTCTACTGTGTGGAGGGAAAATTACTTAGGTTCTTCTAAAATACAGTCAAATATGGTATTAGTAAAAATGCTACCAAATCTGTGCCTCCTTATTCTGGAGAAAACATGGGTAAAGTTATTTATCGGATTATAGATCACAGTTTTCTGAGAACAGCATTTACATGGAAACCTTTAGCAGAAAAAACTTAACTATTCCAATGTAGAAATTCCATCCCCTGCGATCTAAAACACTCCAAAGATGTCCCTGTCTCTCCAGAGAAAGACATGAGCTTGCCTGGGCTGTGACCTTCGCTGGTGTCTGATTTGGTGACACCAATCCCTGGAATTAACCTATTTCAGCAAGAAGCCATGAAGAGGATGGATGGACTGGGGCATCTGCTGCATGAAGAGACATTTGGAGTCTTCAGCCTGGAGAACAGATGGCTCAGGGGGATCTCAGCAATGTGTAAAAACACCTGATGGGAGGGAGTAAAGAAGATGTAGTCAGACTCCTCTTCATGGTGCTCAATGACAGGACAAGAGATGATGGGCATGAACTGAAAAACTGAAAATTTGATTCAAATGTAAGAAAACTCTTTTTTTTCTTTTTTTTTTCCTTTTGTGCAGATGATCAAAAGTAGGAACAGATTGCCCAGAGAGAGTTAAGATTCTCTATCCATGTAGATATTTAAAATCCACCCAACCACACCCTGAGCAGCGTGTTCTGACTGACTCTGCTTTGGGCAAGTGTTTGTGTCAGATGATCTCCAGAGGAGCACCCCTGCCCACCTCAACTGTTCTGTGATCCAGAGGCCAGAGCTCACCCTGCATTTTTACAAATCTCCCCAAAATTTCCTGGGTGAAAAAAAAATAATAGATTTATTGCAGCTCTGATGCTTGATGATCTTTGCCCTGATCAGGTTCTCAAATCCATAATGAGAGACAAAGACAGCACATTAATATCCTTTTCTAGGAGATAATACCATCTCCTAAAAGAACAGATTTATCAAATACTATTTGAGGATAGCAGCTGTGTTCAGTGAAAAGACATAGAAAATCTGGATGAAGTCAACAAATTTTGCTGATGATATATAAATAGATGTGTTATTGCCCCTTTAATATTAAACCAGGGAAAAAAATCCACATAAATTCATTCCTCCTTTGTCAGAGAACTCATGAGCTGTCTTGAGGGGATCACTCAGAGATCTGCTCTGATCTGCTCAGAGACAGAGGATGCAAAGTTTCTCCTTCATTCCCAAAAGGCAAAAAAGAATGAGAGTGAGAGAGAGACTGAAAGACAAGGTGTCAAAATCCCACAAAATTCGCTATCACAAGAACACGAGATAACTGAACAGTCTGAAAGCTGACACCCCAACGTGTCAGCTTGGAAGGGAAGTGTTACAGCCTCAGCCTGCACAAAGCTGTGCTTTCTGTTATTCTAAAACACCGCAACAGTAGCAGCAAAGCTAATTCAGTACATTTACATAAGGTACCAAAAAGGGCAGTGTCCAGAGTATTTGTAAAACAACTGGCTGTTTGGAGCTGTGGCCACGCTTTGTGCAAGGCCCTACAGGATCCCTGGCAAGAGCAAGACTTAAGAGATCTCTGGCAGCACCAGGTTGCATCACATGGAGTCAAGATCTGCAAACAGAACAGTTTGTTTTGCTCTGGATTTGCAAATCATAGAATCACAGAATCAGCTGGGTTGGAAGGGACCTCCGAGATCATCAAGTCCAACCCTTGATCCAATCCCACTGTGGTTCCCAGCCCATGGCACTGATGCCACATCCAGTCTCACCTTAAAAACCTCCAGGGATGGAGAATCCACCACTTCCCTGGGCAGCCCATTCCAATGGCTGAGCACCCTCTCTGGAAAGAAATTCTTCCTAATATCCAACCTAAACCTCCCCTGGCACAGCTGAAGACCCTGAGCCCTCTTGTCTTGCTGAGAGTTGCCTGGGAAAAGAGACCAACCCCCCCCGGCTCCCCCCTCCTATCAGGGAGTTGCAGAGAGTGAGGAGGTCTCCCCTGAGCCTCCTCTTCTCCAGGCTGAACAGCCCCAGCTCCCTCAGCCTCTCCTCACAGCACTTGTGCTCCAGTCCCTTCCCCAGCCTCGTTGCTCTCCTCTGGACCTGCTCCAGGACCTCAATGTCCTTCCTGAGCTGAGGGCCCAGAACTGGACACAGCACTCCAGGGGTGGCCTCACCAGTGCTGAGTTCAGGGGCAGAATCACTTCCCTGGACCTGTTGGCCACACTGTTCCTGATCCAGGCCAGGATCCATTGGCCTTCTTGGCCACCTGGGCACACTCTGGCTCCTGTTCAGCTTCCTGTCAAATATTCTAAGGTCCTCAGATAAATCTGCTCTACCTGCATAGGCTGAGCATCAGCGTGAGAATATTCCTCAATGAAGTATTGAATTTTGACCCTGGCTGTCTCCTTTGTACTGTGCCATCAGTGCCAAGAGAATGAAGAACTCTTTTATCAGGACAGCTGGAGATCCCTTTGAAGTAGACAGTGCTACACCACCCACAGTCATTGGGAAGGTTGCAGGGTGGCCCCAAAAGAAAGGCTTTGGGTAGGTGCAAAGTGAGCTGTGCTGGTGCAGCACAGCAGACTCAGAAGGATCTCTCCCATGCAGCAGACTTTAAAAGATTCCTTAACTTCCCTATATATTTTAGGGGTCACCTTCATTTGAAGCAAAGATCTCAGGGAAAGCCAACTCGAAGTCCACTTTTTCCTCTTTTGACCATACACTTAACACATTAAGGTGAGGTTATTATCATCCATTCACTTGAGCTTCCAATGCTGGTACTGTTCAAGATAACTGATGGACAATACTAATTTTATTGTTAGAAAACCTAGAGTACCCCAGACGTTTGTTTGAAAAGGTCATTTGCATCATTTGATAACATGTTCAGACGAAGTAATATTTTTGTCTTGTTTTATAAAGGTAAAACAGAACAAACTCTTCATGATTGTTGCACAACACAAGGTGTGCTTGCACCTTAGCCACAGAAAATGCTGCAAACAGCTGCAACACTGGTAACAACTTCAAACAGTGGTAAAACTGCACCTCCCAATTTTTTCATCTCTACCAAACTTAAAGACAGGAGCCCAGCTCTTTTTCAACAAATGGGCCCCACAAGTCTTTTGGGGAAAGCAGTTCAACCAGAGTGATGTAACATGCAGGATGTTTGCAGGCATTGCTTTAACATGACCACATTGTTCCATATTTACAAACGTGTCACTTTTTACTGGCACTGCTTCACACTTTTTTTATGAGAGCTGCTCTTTTCTTGGCAAAGCAACACAAATCCATTACGCCAATATCAAGATTTCAATGAACAGAACCATCTTTGCATGACTCAGAGGTCTTACTCAGAGGTAGGGCAGATCGAAGAGATAAAGCAAGGAAAAACATTCCTGAAATGCAGGAAACCAACTGTGAAAGACATGGCTTTAGGAGGGAATGGGGAATGTATGGATTCTGTGGTGTATTGTCTTATTTTGGAAGGAGTCAGAACTCTCTTGTGGGTTTGTCTCCGATCCCTTCAAATTATTTTGATGTATACTCGTGTGCTTAAAATTATTTCTCCTCCCTTTTATTGTGCTGTCATGTTAATGGATTCTTGTGTCACTTTCTATTTTCATTACAGTTTCTGTCAGGAACATGAAAAACTCAAATGTCTTAGTAATTTGTAAACTACCACATTGTACTCTCTTTGGCCTGACCTTGTCATTATTGTATAACTTAATTGGCCAACTATTCCACTTCTTTTCCTTTTCATAGCCTTATTATACTGGAAAATGAGAAGGGACTTGTCATTGACCAGTCAATCAAAAATACCAGCATTTAGAGATGAAAATACCAACCTCTCAATTAATTTCATAGAATTAACACTAATTATGATAAAAGTCTCCTGAGATAAAGATTGAGATCAGGACTAATAAGCAGACTTTTAGCCCTTCCTCTGACAAAGCCTGTAATAAAATTAGGAATGGGAACAGTTTAATTCGATCACAAAATTGCAGTTCCATAGTTTCCCCCTCAGACTGGAAGATATTTAAGAGAGCTCCATTTTTCTCTGCACAAAGAGCCAGAGTACATCTCATTTTGCCAGTTCTGTTGGCTGTAATTTCAAAAAATGCCTTTCCCAAGATACTTGATGACATTCTCACATTTTGGACCACCTCTCTGATGGGAAGCATAATCATTTCACTATTATGTTGTTATTTCTTGCAATGGTTTTAGTTCTTCTCGCCCAGTTTCTGTCTTCACGCGAAGTAATTTTAAACTTGACAAAGGAAGGAAAGTCTTCGCTTTTTTTTAACCAGTGCTCATAAGGTTCACAACAAGATACTCCGTGCTCTGTCATAACAGTAACAATAACTTAAGAGAAATAAAATAAGCAATAGACATGACAGAAACCTGTGCTGCAGAACTGGCTATAAATCAGTGAGATCTGGGGAGAAGGAAGCCACTGGGGAAGGCTGCTTTATTATTACCACGGGAAAATCAGACACCAGTCATTTAGTACCTGATTTAAGGTAACACAGGTTTCAAAATGAAAAACTGTTCAAGAGAGAACCTTTTCATTCCTGTGAAAAAGAGCATTGTTATCACGGAATCAGTGGTTATCACAAAAAAGTAGAGTCAGCTATAGATATGAATATTTGTTGGTCCAGCACCATGGGCAAATATTTAAGATGAACTATTCTGGCTCATTGTAGAAAGACTGCATCTCTAATTTAAAACTAATAGTCAAAATTGAATAAACGTCACTATATCATTCAGTTAATTCAGGTTTTTTTCTTTAGTAATTTTAATTGAGACAGATTTCTCTCCTGCCTTGTAAAAACCTCCATCCAGAGATCCATTCCAAGATATTCACCTGCACTTCACCTTCCTTTCTCTGCTCTTCACAGGCTGCCTCTGCAAAAACCCAGAAGCAAGAAAGCAAAAATGGATGGATTCAGTTTTAAATTGATGCAGTTTTGAAAGAAGGCAGCTGAGCGTGCTGATTGCCTGATGGACACCAGATTAGAGAGCCCAGGGTAGGGAAACACTGAGCAGGTGTAGAAATTACCTTTCTTTCCCCTTCTTTTTTTTATTTCAGGTCAAAGAGCAGAGATTTGAAATGAGAGCGTGGCCTTTAGAAAATAAGCACCCAAACCTTTCTGTTGTAAACCATGGTGGTTCAGGATTATTAGGTTGCACATTATTCTCTTTCTCACTTGAACAAATCAATTTACTGCTTGACAAATGAGCACATAATGCAAAATGCCAACTTAGAGATTGGTATCATTAAAGAGAGAGCATGGTTTTATTGGCAAAGGTCCAAATTTCACCTACATTGCAGATTTTGGGGCAGAAAACTTTGTTTTTAGAAGATATGTGACCCATTACATCTGGTGCACTGTGAAGAAATTGCAGATATGGTCAAATAGGACTGAAAGAGTATTTGGATTGTCATGCCCATACTGCAAAGAAAACTCTCTGGTTCTTCATAGGCTTGTCAGAATTGGGAATTGATTTGTTATAACAGAGGCATAGCAAAAAAACTCAAAAACATTTCAAATAGAAAGGGTTTAAATATCTTGAAATGCAAAAGCCTACAGTGGTCTACATCTTAAAGTTTAAATAATCAGCCAATTTTCATTATGTTGCTGAGGCCACATACAAAAATTAAAATCTCATTGATTAAACTTATCAAGGTTGCATTCAAGAAAGCTGACAATAATTTAGTAGGAAGATAAAGAAAAATCTGTCTTTAATATAGTGGTTCTGTAGCAGTTTTGAAGATTGTAATCAAAGTCTGGGAGGAGGAGGATTAAGCTAAGCTGTGTCTCAAGTGTTGTCTCTCCTGTTGTATTGGTATAGTATGTTTCTAATATAGAAAGTGCAGCCTACATTTAAATTATTCATGCTCTTTTTCATTAGAAAACCAAAAAGTCAATTTAAAAACTTGGTAAAATTTTTATGAAAGCCAGAGCCCTACAATAACTTTGGCTCTGCATCCCAAGGTAAAAACATTTTTTTTTCTCATAATTCCTTTTCTCAATAAAAGTAAATTTTCAAATTTACAGCTTTCAGGAGTGATGAGGCCCCGCAAACAAATATAAATATGCAGAGTAGTGTTCCAAGCTGAACGTCTGTCACTCAAATCATTGTCATGCCACAGGCTACCCCCATACAGTCAGAAGGAAAAATAAGAATAGTTAGATGAGTTTACAGGATGATGTCTTTGTGAGTGACAGATGTTAGTGTTCTAGCAACATTACTGCTTCTGGTAGCTTTTAATTTTATTTTCAAAGTGTTGCAAACTCACCTCCATACCTCAAAAAAAAAAAGGAAAAATAGAACAGAGAAATATTATGAATTGGTTCTTCCCTCCCCCCCAAATAAAAGCATTTTTTTCAATAGAAAGTAATTTGGGCAGCTGGTGAACTGTGGAGCTCACCAATCTCTGAGTTCTCAAACACACCCGAGCTGTGTCTTCATGGTTCAAGGAAGAACCCACATTATGCCCCAAAGGATTATCAATCACCAGCTGCACAACATCATCTGTTGTAAATTGGGACCCTGATTAATAACAGTGATTTGAGCACGGTCCTTGAAAATTGTGATCTTTATTGACCAACTGGACCGGTGACTTTCTCTTTTCATGTTGTTTGCACTCAATTTGTGCTGCTTTCAGTTACTGATACTGTATATTACTATTTCTGTTATGATTGTTTTCCACATTATGTGAAGTCAATAGTGAAGTGTCAGGTGAAGCAGGTAAATTTTTTATCAACTGTGTGTGAGACTTGTTGCCCTGCTCTTGATTTTCTTTCTCATTCATCAGTGATTGTACTGCACTTCTGTTTTCTTCTCCTGTCATTGTGGGAATATCAGAAAACAAGGGGAACATCTAACCCCTGGTTACAACAGCCTTTGAAGTTATTAATCTTTTCAGAATTCCATATTTTTCCTAAAGAATTAAATCAATATTGAATCAATATTTTGGAGGTGGCTTGCTCTTAAAAAAGAATGATTTCAGAAAGCTTGATTTCCGTATTAATTATTTTAAACCTGACTCTAATTACACTGAACTTTGAATATTTTTCAAGTGATAAAGTCAGCCTACTGCTGAAGAAAGGGACTTTGGTTCTCTGCCCCTCAATCACCCATCACATTTTGGAGTTCTATGAAAAGGAATAGGTCTAACTTCACCTGTTTTGGGGTTTTATTGTTTTTATCTTTGTAAATTCTGTTTTTAACTGCTTCATGCTACTTTCTTAGTCTAGTTTTTATCAAAACTGACAGAGCTGACCCTTTGCTCTTGAGGTAATATATTCAAACTGTTAAACCCCTGAAGGAAATCACACCCTCTGCAGAACCTCCTGTAATTATGAAAAGTCCAAGCCCCTTTGCTAAATAGTGAGCAGCAGTAGATCCATTCTGCAGGTAACTTTATTCTCTAGATCAGCTTCACAATAGACTAATTGTGAAAGCTTCATTTTTTAATGTGAGGAGGGAGTTAAAAATGCTGAGTGTCTCTTTGATTTGTGGGATCTACTGGGGGGACCAAGAGGAATCCCAGGGAAACTCCAGCGACTCTTACGAGGTGCAACAGAGAAGTTTGATCTTTCAAAAGTTCAGATCCATTCTCAGGAGACTAAAGGGAGGATGCCTTTCCTGGAAGAACACTTTCTTCAGCAGCCAGAGACTGTTTACACTGGATAAACAGCAAAATGAAATGCAGACCAGGGCACTGTATGAGGAGGAACATTCTGCAGGCTGAAATTTTTAAAGACATATTCTTAAGAGTGGTACTTGAAAGAAAGGAGGTGAGGCCTAGAAGCAGAAGTGCTAAGAAGCCTCAATAAGGGACATTTACACAAAAATATAATTTGCTGGAAGCTGTTCTCAGATGTGCAGAATTATGAGCAAAGACTTCACGAGCAAACTCCATGGTGAACCCTGTGGCATCAGTGATTTGGGATATAATTAGAGTCCCGTCGAAGGCAGCAGGAGATTTCTTCTTCATTCAACAGGCTTTCCTTTGCACCCTTGTGGGATGGAAAATTCAGAGTGCAATGTGTAGCCTAAGGTATGGAGAGTCAGGGGAGAAAAAACACTGCATGCAACAAATCAACCCACAACCAGGCCAGCTGCCTGCCACAGAAGGAAAAAAAAGACACAGCCAGAGTGACAGCAGGCAAAACATCAGCCAACTCTGGACAGACAGGCAGGTGGGAAACATCCTGGCAGAGCTGCTGCCCAAGGAGCACCAGCCAACAGCACAGAGCTCCAGAAGCAGAGCAGCAGAGGCAGGGATAAATGAACAAACTAATGCACTTTTAATGCAGGCAGACACACACTAGCTGGCCTGACAAATCGAGGGAGTCAGGAACTGATCTGGCAAGATCCAGGCTGAGGATGAGTGGGTCAGTCCTGCCCTGAGTCACGTCCTGGGTAGTGCACTCAAGGCTCATTTTAAGTCCACAGCAGAGTAGGTGAACAAAGCCATCTCTTTGAATCATAGAATCAGCTGGGTTGGAAGGGACCTCCAAGATCATCAAGTCCAACCCTTGATCCAACCCCACTGTGGTTCCCAGCCCATGGCACTGATGCCACATCCAGTCTCTTCTTAGAAACCTCCAGGGATGGAGGATCCACCCCTTCCCTGGGCAGCCCATTCCAATGGCTGATCACCCTCTCTGCAAAGAAATTCTTCCTAATCTCCAACCTAAACCTCCCCTGGCACAGCTGAAGACCCTGAGCCCTCTTGTCTTGCTGAGAGTTGCCTGGGAAAAGAGACCAACCCCCCCCTGGCTCCCCCCTCCTGTCAGGGAGTTGCAGAGAGTGAGGAGGTCTCCCCTGAGCCTCCTCTTCTCCAGGCTGAACAGCCCCAGCTCCCTCAGCCTCTCCTCACAGCACTTGTGCTCCAGTCCCTTCCCCAGCCTCGTTGCTCTCCTCTGGACCTGCTCCAGCCCCTCAATGTCCTTCCTGAACTGAGGGCCCAGAGCTGGACACAGCACTCCAGGGGTGGCCTCACCAGTGCTGAGTCCAGGGCAAGAATCACTTCCCTGGACCTGTTGGCCACACTGTTCCTGACACAGGCCTTTGTGAAGTGGTATTGGTTAGGCTGGTGCTGCACAGAAGTTCCCAACCCACTTGGGTGCTTGCTTTGAACTCAAGGCAGCTGCTTGTGTCTGCTGCTCAGGGGAAAACAGAGTCCCTGTTGTGACCTGGCTGAGGATGCCTGGGGGCTGCAGGGTGGCTCGACTGGACCTGCTGTAGCAGGAGCTTTCCACAGCTTTTTCACTCCCTAGCTTATGCAGGGATGTCTCTCCCTTCCTGCCACTCCTTCAGGAAGCCCTGACCTCCCTGCTGGGCTCTCATCTCCCACCAGTCCCACACCACCACCACCTGCCAGCACCAGTACTGCATTTGGAGAGGAATATAAAGCAGAAGGAGCTCTATTTGTTGCACTAAAAGAAATTCATTGCCATGTAGACAATATCAGCAACATGAAGAAATAGTGATGGGGACAATTCCATGTAGCCACAGGCCTGGCTCACAGTGACAGGCTTAAATGAGACTGAAGCAACAGCCCCCCTGGATGTTCAGAGCTTTACTGGAGCACACAGGGGCAGCTTTCATTTTCATTGTTATTTACTCCCTTGCCCACCTTTCTGTACAGGTCTAATTAATTTAAGGTATGCAGTAGGAAATAATCAGCTTGGCAATTCTAACATGCAGTTCCCCACAGTCCATACAATTCATTTTTGTCTGACTGGCTGGTGTTGCCCTCCTGCTGTATCAGCCTTATCCTGCCCTCCTGCTGCTCTGCCCACCTGCTTCAAATGTCTTTCCAAAATGCATCACTACTGTAGGATCTTCTCCCTGAAGGGGGACAAGTTAATAGGTTTGCTCTACTTGATGTGCTTATAGATTCCTTCTGCACCAGGATTTGGCTACTGACTGTGCATTTCTTCATCCTCTCTTTCTAAGAAAATAAAAATTCTCTAGCCAAAAGAAGATACCTTAATGCAAGATACTTTAATCCAAACCCTGAAATGGGCACATATGAACATGAGTCACAAATTATGTTGTAGTACTTTCTTTCCAGAACAAGAAGCAAGGGAAAAATATATAATGTAGTGTTTTGAAGTAGATCCCCAAGTAGACTAACATTGAGTGCATAAAATTGCTTTCCTTTCTCCCTTTCTGGAGAAGACCTGTAAATTTAACAGAGAATGATAACCTCCCTATAAAATATTTAAACCCTCCCATAGAATATAAGAGAGAATAATATCCCTGCTATAGAATTCCACTGAATGGCTTAAGTAATTTGTAGAGAGAAATTACATCTTTATTAAACCTTACACAGGGATTTCTGTACAATCTTATTGGTTTCAGTGTTGTTAAATTGTGTGCCACTCTTCAATATGAAACTGTAACAGCTCCAACTGTGCAGATATCCTTTCACATATTACAGAAGTAAATTTGTTTCTGCGTTCTCTTTTCTTCCTCTCACCTAAATTATTATATAGCATTTTGCAAACACTTATGGGTTTGCTGAGAAAACAATTCCTCACTGTATCAAAATGACCATCTTTCCTTGTGACACGTCTCCATCTACACAGATGATGGAGGGAAAGTTTCTTATTTTCGAATGTATTTGAATAAGCTCTTACTGGAAAATTAAGGATTTGTGGAGAGAATTTGGCAGAACAGATTTTCCCAAATGAGAAACATGCATCTGTTTCCTAGAAATCTAAACAACAACAGCAAAGCAGTCACACAAACAAGTTGTGTGGTTTGGTTGGTTTTTTTTTCCCTACAGATGGTTCTTATTTTTATACAAATGGGGAAAAAATCCACAGTGGAAGTTTCTAAATGAAGCAATGAAGTACTTTCTTATCAATGAAATTTAAATGGTCCCCGGGATGAAATTTTGTTTTGCACAAATCTGCCCAATTGTACCTGAAAACCGTACAAAAGCCTTCCTTATTAAAATGCTGCCTTTCAGCCTCCCTGCTTCCATTTAGTCACAGTCTGATCTCCCTATCAATTCATTTTTTCCATTTCTGTTACCTGCAGATCATTTTGCCTTGCTCCTGCAATGTGGATTTAGAGCTTGCAGTCAGGAACTGATATGATCCAGAGCAAACCCTTTTGATTAGATACTCCTGTTCCACGCTCAGAGCTGACAGGAAGGAGATGCTTTTTAATGTCATGAACAGCATTTCCCCCCCATCCCCCTAATCATGCTTTGCAGCCACTAAAGAGGGAATTGATAAAAAAGAGCTACCCAGCCTATCAAAAAATGCCCCATCCAGAAGAGCAAAATATCTTAATGTAATTAAGTGTTAGGATTAATTTCCTAATCCTTATATTTTTCAATTGCCCATTTGAGAGATGGGTCTCTAATTAAATTTCACTCTGGTCACTGTAATGAAAACAATATCATCTGGAAGCCCAGCCACAGTCAGCCTGTGTGGACAGCAGTGATAAGACTGGGTAATTGCAGGATTAATAACTGGTCTTTTATTGTGTCTGAAAGCAATGTAACGGTATATGGACTTTCTGAGTAACTTGAAAACATGGCCACATTGTACAATATTGCCACCCTGATCACTTTTTCCTTTCACATTTTTTTTTTCTTAAAGCGTGGGAACAATTGGACTACAAAGGTATGATTGTTCCTCGGTCATATTCTCCTCTAGGGTTTCCAAAAAGCAAGAAATGCTGCTCAGGCAGCTCCAGTAGCTCTGTGACAAAGTAGAACAAGTTTCAATAACTGCTGTTATTCCTCTTCATTTACAGCACAGGCCATGGGGTAACTGTTTAATGTGGTAGCCAGTTCTCTGAACCTCTTGTACATTTGCTGAAATGTGAAGCATTTTCCTAATAATTCGAGTTTCTTGAATGAGGGGGGGATTTCAAAGGTAAAAAAACCCCAACAATCCAGGGACCAATGTTCCACTGAATAATCTACCTCTGGAGGCAGAACCTCTGCACAGTAACATCCTTCCTTTGTGGCTGGGACACTTCACCCTCAATTAGGGAAAGGAACCTTTTAATAGAGATGTTCCCCTTTATGGCTGGATAGGGATGCTGAGAAAGTGGTAGGAACCAGGAGCCAGGCAACCAGCATGCTCAGCTAAGCTGCCATGGATCTTAATTAATGTGGGCTTGGACAATTTATCCATGCTGTCTGGGTACAGTATGAATACAGGTGAAACTTGAACCTAATTTGATAGTTGTGGAAGCTGCATGAAAGGAGCTGGTGAAAATCCCTACCTAAAACAACCTTGTGTTGAACAGGCAGCTTGTGGAAGAGATTGCAGAAGTTGCTCAGGCTGCTGTGGGATCCCCTTGCACCTCTGTGGGGCCTGTAGGGAATTCAGCACTGACTGCAGAACATGCTGCAGCCCTGCTCCCTGCCCCATCTCCTCCTGGGCACCATTCCCACCAAAGATTTGTTTTCACACCTTCTGCAGAAAGCAGAGCTGTCAACCCCACCTTCCTCAGGAAATCCAAGCTCTCTTCTCTCTCTTGCACAGGCTCTTCAGTGCTTATGCCACATATGTTGCCCAAAACAAAAAAATTCACCATAATATCTGCTTAAGTGCATTTCTTTATCAATCTACATGGAACTTATTTGGATGGGATAGTGTTGGGATATGGCCTAAACACCCTGCTTAAAAAAAACCAAAACCAAACCAAACCAACAAAAACTACACAAATAATGCTATTTTGGTAGAACAGACTCAATTTGTAGCAAATTCATGAATCCCCAGGAATTCTGAAAAAACATGTTCTGTAGAACTATAACACACTTAAAAATCATTGTTTGGCTTTCTTTTGTATCGTGTTGAACTCATTCACCCTTTCACATCATCATTAATCTCCTCATCTCCCTGTGCAACCATTCCCTGCATTAGGAGACTTTATATATCCTTGTCACAGACCTTTAAGGTCAGCCAGAGAAGTTAACATCATTGCTTTTCATTTAACCTTCAAGCTGTATTTATACTCTTATTTCTTTTTAACAGTACTTTGTTGTACAACATGAACATGTACCTACCTCTGACCACATCCAGAAATTATGCCTCCCATCCAGTATCTTGAGCTTAACTACAACAAAGACTTACATGTCTCTAGGACATGATTTTTTTGATTGACAACTGAATATTTCAAAAATATTGGCCAACATAAAAGCCTCTAGGCCCTTAAGTATCCTATAATTTTAGATATGGAGAAGCAAAGCCTTTTCTTCCACGTGCTTTAGCCCTGTACACTCACTGTAGTCTAAAATGAGTTCAAACAGACTGATATCTTTGAAGATGGATGTTTGCTAAATCCTGAACAGAATTAATTTCAGCATTCAGAGACACAAACTGAGTACTAGTATTGTGCCTCTTCAATGTGGCTTTTTGTGTTTGTTTAATAAAAGCAAACCTGTTAGATACAAAACACTGAAAGACATGCCACGGGGAATGGTTTGAGGCAACGTTTAAAATGGTTTTTCCGTTTTACAAATTTCATGTTTTTGTGGGGAAAAAAAAAAGCACATCTGAATTTTAGTAAACTGTTCTCTCATTCAGAAGAGAAAATCGAAAATGCCAACTTTGCTTCTTTTTTTCTTATTTCTTTGAAGGTTCTAAGGCATTGCTGCTCTTCTGAATGAAAATAGAGAGTTGCTGGAAGACCACTGAAGTGACATCCAGTAATTTAAGGAGTGAAGCATTTTAATTGTTGAATATATTCCTGGTCAGCAAGTGTAAGAGAGAAGTGTGTTTGTGTGCTGGTGTGCAAGCCCATACACACAACTCAGAAGGGGAAAGAAGAGTCTCTTCTGTTTTCAAATAACATGAAATCCAAGGGCTTTAGTGAGAGATATTACTTGGAACACACTGCTTACCCTGAAAACTCCTGAAAAAATATAATAGTATTTCTCAGCTAGAGTCTGTGTATCTCTGTCCCTCAGAACAGCACAGCTGGTAAAGCTCATCATCCTGCCATGGGAATAACAGCAAAGGGCTCTTCTGTTGGAGCATGGAAATTGTTACTTGGTGAGAACACTGAAAGTTTAGCTCATTTCTACTGATAATCTCTGTCCTGACATCAGGCACTGTTGTTCCACCCCACACCCACCCGCAGTGAAATAGAAAAGAACCAGAAAAGACCTGCAAGCACCAAAGCCTGAAACTAGTGCCTAGTTATGGAAGCTTTTGCCATGCTTATTAATCTTTAAACCCTTTAGCAGCTTTTTTATTTTTCCCTCTAAATACTCCAAAGTCAGTTAAGCAGCGAGAAAAAAACCTCATCTAAAATGCCTTTGTAATCCAAACACAAGCACACCCGTGCTGCAGCACACTGCATTTCTGTGGGGTTATTTTTTTTTCAAGCTGAAGCTCACAAATACCATATATGATGTGTATGGATTATAAAAAGTACTGGAGCACCTCAGCTTCTCTAGGCAGCGAGAGAAGCATCTTTTCTGCACTCCTGTGAGAGTGCCATGAGAGCTTGCTTATGTTTCCTACCTCAGCCATCCAGCTGTGAGATTCATAACGAAACCATTGAACCTCTCGCCTCTTTTTCTTTAGGAGTGTCACAACGTGCAGCTGCCTTTGTGTTGCCCATATGCCAGCAGCCTTTTTAAAAGCCACTTTTTGCTCTGCTGCTGATCATCTTTGCAACTGGCAGGAAGGTGATTTCAGAACTGCTCTGATTTCCGCTGCTTTCAGCGAGAGACGAAACAGGTTCTCTCTCCTCCCTGTAAGAAGTACTTGGCAGAAGCAACAGATGAGTTCTTAAACTCCTATCAATAGTTCTTGGAACTAATACTAGTGCTCATCACATTCTCCCAAATAAAAATTGACAGTGTGAAACGGTCTAACATTTTGCTGCAAAGTTATTTGGTAGATGAGGGAATGTTAAACAGTGAGTGCAGTATCTCAGTGTCAGAATTACATCATTTGCTGTAGCTGCTGCAGGATTTTTTCTTTGTCCTGTGTTCAGCATCATGCACAATAAAGGACACGAGTGCCCCAGACCCTTATTTTCTTTTCATAACCACTATTCAGAGTGGGAGTTGTGCATATATCCTTGACAAGGCTTGAAATTTAGAATAGTTTCACTTGTTGCCAATATTTTCTCAAGTTGTTTCACGGACACTAATTCATATGCCAGCTACCTAAGCAATCCTGGCCCATCCCACTGCAAGGAAGTCTGTCTCCAAATTACCAGATGAACTGAATACCCTTGTTCTTCCTGTTCAGCATCATTACAAAACAACATGGAACACTATTCCTAAGTGTTCCTGTATCCTTGTCCCTCTCTCGGCACGTGCACAGAAGAAGCAAAATACTTATGCAGTTGTTAAGTCCTTTTGTGACCAAAGGGGAAGGAGTAGGATTTCAGGATACATTAATACTTCCACAAGGAAAATGCATTACATACTTGGACTCACTTTGTTAGCCTCAGTCCAAAGGAGGAGCCCTTAACAAGCAGCAGTTAGTGGTGCTAAGTAGGTGAACAAAGTAAAAATAACTGACTGCTACACTCGAGTCAGATGGATCTGTGCACATCCAGACGCCTCCGATGACTGTAGCAAAAAGTTCACTCCAGACAAAGGCTACATATTCATATCTGCAAGGGCCCTTTGGACTGCAATAACTGCAGCTGGCAGGAAGCATCACAGAGCAAAGAAATAAACACCAGGGGAAAGAAGAAAAGCTCGGTCACGAGCATCCCAGATATCCAGAGGTTGGTATGAATTTACAGGGCAGGACAGCAAGTGTGACCACCCTGTGTGACAAAGGCATCTGTGGGAAGGGGCAGGGTGGAGAGCAGTGGTGCCTCACTGGCTTCTCTCACTGTTAGGAGGGAAGGATGTAGGAAGGGGAAGGCTGGTGCCAAAAGGACAAGTAGCATTCTGTCCCCTGTGACCAGATGAGTTAACAGTTCAGAAGCCAAGTACTCTCTACTCTGCACCCCCCTCCTTGGAGGTGCATGAGGCTACAGCCCAGATCAAAGAGGTGAACGCATTGCAGAAGGGAGTTTTGAAATGTGGAGGGCCCAGAGAGAATTAATAATAAATCAAGTGCACCTCAGAGGAAGAACTTGGAGTTTCTCCTCTGAGTTCCATGCAACTGCCTGAAGTCAGTAGGAGCAGCCTGTTTATAGCTGTGAGCAGAAAGCAGCCCCTGTGCCCAGGCATTATCAGCCTTTTATTCAAGAACACAATATCTGCCTGATAATGCATCCACCGTTTTGTCCTTAGTTGTCAGTGCACCTCCCAAAACAAGTTGTCCCCCTGTGGTTTTATAATCATGGGAATATTCTCCATGGCCCTATTAGACAGGCTTTTTTCTGGCTCCAGACAGCTCTGGAAAATAGCCTATTGAATCCTGTCGGAAACCAGGGCAGAGTTGACTTCCTGGTGGACTCCAAACAATCCAAAGGCTCTCCTTGGAAAGCACAGCCTGTGCTCTGCTGTTTGTGCAGTGCCACCCTGCCCTGCAGCTCAGTTAATCGGCTCCATCTCAGCAGCTCCACCTCCACCCCAACGGGTGAGAAAACAGTGATCTATTGTTCCAGGAGTTTAGGGAAGAACTTTTTTTTTTAGCCATGTCTTGTAAGAGACAGCAGTGAGCTGGTTGCTGAAATGCTTCCTCATTTCTCTGTTTACCTCAACACCAAACACTGCTGTAATTACCTGGCAAGCCAAAGGGAAAAAAATGTCTATATGGGATGTTTTTTTTACTACTGAGAAGCATCTCCTTGATGTCATATACAAAACAAACAAACAAAAAAACCCAAACGCAAAGAAAAAACAAGAACCTCAACAAAATATCCTCTTTTCCTATTATCATACGAAGAAAAAACATTTTCAACTATGAGGCAGTGCCAAATGGTTCAGCAGATTTCAGAGACTTGGAGACGCTGACAGACTGCAGCTCCTGCTGTTTACCAGAGGGATTTAAGAGGTTCTCTCTCTTAAAATAGCCATATTTTTCTGTTCCTGAGGGTCGAAACTTGCCACTTTTCATGCTGTTTTCAGTGGACTTTTTAACTGTGCCATACTCTGCCGTGTCAAGGGACTCTGAAAAGGCTCTTGAGATTCTTCTGTCTGAGGAGAAATGGGAAGGATTGGTCGCATTCCTGCACGCATTGCCACCTGAAACACTGAAATGCAGGGGAAGAACACTTCACAAAGAACATTTCACTGCATAAAAAACCCTTCAGCATATTCTGATGGCAATGTATCAAACTGGATTACGTGAGTCATATCCACCTTATGTGATGTGGCACTGTGACATATGGCAGAGTACCTCAAAAACCATTATGCCTCAAGAGCTTATAACCCAGAGGGAATTTAAAGGTGTATTAGTCAGCCGTGCCCACCCCCACCCCGCTGCTCTCCACAACAGCAGGGGACTCGCTGTGATGAACCAGAGCTTAGAGATTCTTTCCATCTGCACAGGAAACATCGATTAATTGGAACAGTGACAAAAAAAAAAGTCTCTTTACCTGGTAAACAGAATTCAGCAGTGGGATTTTACTTAATGAATAGTGTACAGTTAAGTACTTCGATCCGCGGAGGTGAGAGGTGGAGAAAGCTGATTAGGCAGCTCATACCCAATTGCTTTTTCATCTGCTGGAAGCTTGATATTATTAACAGTCTCCTCCCTCGGTAGTCACCACAAATGCCAAATTTTGTGTCATGCAGAGAGAGACTTCCCCAAATTAAGAGCGAAGCATGATAGGAATAGAGATCCTCTCCCCATCTGGTTTCTCCATAAATATTCCATTTCCTCACACTGGGCACCTGCCTCCTCCCATCCCTCATCAGTTCCCGCCGTCCTACCCCAGCAAGTTTCTCACTCAGCCCCACTCCCACATTTGGAGGCCCCCCTGGGTCTGGCACATCTGGCAGCAAAGCAGCAAAGGCCCCGACTGCTGTTGCATGAAGCAGGCTCTGGGTCTTTGCACACAGTGCACTCTGGGGCACAGTTCCACCACAAAGCAGATGGATTTAAATTGTTTACCTATCTAAGCCTCAATTTATGATCTCTACAAATTCCTTTAAAATGAAACGACCCTTTATTTGTACCATCTTTGTTTAAGGAAGAGGGGAAGATTGTCAAGGTCACAAAATGCTTCTGGCACCAACTGGTCCTGTTGAAAGCCAAAGGGATTTGGGCATATAAGTCTTGCTTATGCCTTTGAAAAATCCCTTCCATAACCTCATCAAGACTAAAAAACTACAGAATAAACTCTGAATTCAAACACTGTCATCAATAAAAAAGAAGGGTTTATAGGATATGTGGTGGCAGAAGGCTCGATTTGACTGCAGGGGCAGCCAGCAGCCCCAGCAGGTACTGACTGGCCTCTTTGACCTCATAATGATGTTGAAAACTGAAAAAAAGATTTCTGACTATAGGCTTGAAAAAGAAAAAAAGGGATGAAAGAGACCTGAGGGAGGAAGGCTGCCTCAGAGGACACTGGTGGGATTCAGAGAGAAAAAGCCATCATTAGGATTTACTCCGTGCTTTAAGGAAACCAGGCCACTTCACGTGGTCCCAGGTGGTGATGCAGGAAGATACAGGTGTCAGAGGCAGACCATTGCCTGAGGGCAGAAAAACAAGCAAGAGGCTTCTTGACAAATTCCTCTAACCTTTAAGGGTTAAGGGAATATCAAAATAAAAAGCTTATTCAGAAAAACATCTAAAGGCAGACGAGGACAGCAGACATATGACCATTTATGAAGAAGGGGACAAGTCCATTACTGAATAAATCTAGACCAGCTTACCTGGAATTTCATTCAAATTAAAGAAAAACAACATGGTCATCAAGGAATTGATGGAATCATATTTAGGAAACAAACCAGCAAAAGACCTGAACACAAAACAACCTCATCCTTATTTTTCAGAACTTAAATTTTCATTCTTTCTACAAGACAACAGTACGTGTGGGCGACTAATAACAGTCCAGCCATCTGGACTTCTCTCAGACAAACTCATGTTAACTCAAACTACGCAGGGAAAAAAAATAAAAATATCTATATTGCCTGCCTCAGAGCATTTGTGAAAGTGTTATGGCTTGCAGAACTGTCATGCACTGTCAGCAACCCACAAACTTTAGAGCACCTTTAATGTTACACCACAGTGCTGTTGTAGTTGACAATTAAAATAGTTAATGGGCAAAGCTGGCCTTTAAGTGTTACACTCATCAAAATAATGGATTGCTTTTGTATGATGACCCCGTGGCTGCATCACTGGACAAACAGGGATTTTTTTAATAGTGCCCAGCTGTGGCCCTTGTAATCGTGTGTTTCTGTGGTGGTAATGAGGAAGGATGTGACTTAAACCAAGCTCATTGAGGACTCAGGAATACTGGGGATCTGGGCAGATATTATCTGAGTCAGTGTGGCTCCCACAGCATCACATTCAACCTCATGGGCTTCCAAACCCAGAGGCAGCATGACAGATTCAGTCCTCCAGCATTTCCTCATTGCTCCCCCGGGCACACAGTGTTTCCAAGCCCTCCTGCTGGGAATATTTCTTGGTTGTTTAGAAAAGCAGCCCTCCCCTGTGCCTACCTCTGTGTGGATTTATGGGGCACGAGGAGTGGGAGGGCTCAACTGCTTGGCCAGTTGTTCAAGGGCAAGTGAGAATTTGTGTCTTTCTCCCCCCTCACCTGTGCTCTGTGCTGCACATTTGTTTGCTGCACAAACAAATCCAGTGCATTCTGCTTGCCAAGAAAGGTTAGTACCCGAGAGTTGAAACCAGGGCAGATTGCATTTCAAGTAATTTTCCCCTTCCCCCCTTCTCCCTCTGCCTTCAGCTTTTTTTTTTTTTTTAATTATTCAGATTAGAAATGAAATGCAGTGGTTACATTATGATAATATCAAACTCATTAACATCAGTCAGAAAGAAAATATGGGGGGTAACCTGCCAAAAGCTAAGCCTTCACTTTTGCATTCATTCAGTAAAGTTCATTGAAATGGGAATCCACCCCTTTATTCTGGATTAGAATTAAACTCCTGGCGTATTCAAAGAGCTGTACGAGGGATGCTGGCTCAGAAGATGCTTGTAGAAAAGTAATATTCAACATTACTGACATTACGATTTTAGTTCTGTGACCTTATACAGAAAATGCCTTGTTTGAGCTCAGAGAAGACCTAACCCAGGAGCTCTGTCATGTGTATCCATGTGCAGGCAGGTGTGCTCCAGCTGACAGTGTCTGGCACCACAGACAGTAAACTTGGGAAGAAATATGTTGAAATATGTTATTACCATTAAGCACAGCTGCACTGGATGTACGAAAGCATAGACTGGTTCCTCATTTCCAATTCCCTTTCCAAGACAAATCCCATGGTTTCCCTTGCCTGCATCCAGAATTTTGTCTGAAAATAAGGCTCATCCCATTATAAATCAGAGCAAAGGAGCCTTTCTTAGACGGAAACACAATAACCTTCTAAAGGCACTTTTTTCATACAAGTTTCTATTTCTAGAGTTAAGGACTAATTTTTGCAGGCATAAAACAACCAGGCAGGATGTAGCTCCCAATTCCAGCATTTAATTACAGGGATAAACATTTCCATAAATTATTAATTCTTTTCTGGGAACAATTTCTGACCCCGTGGACGACAATACCATCTATTCCAGTTATTTCATTATATCAGCCTATATAATCGTCACGTATTATTCCCCTTCCAAAAAAGTTTATATAAAATTTATAACGTGATGAAAAGATCTTCCCCCTAATTTTTGTGTGTAAATGTAAAATCTCGCCCATTTCCTCACGGTATTTGTTCTGTTTAATTGCATTTTAGATGAACATAAAGTAACTACCCCAAAGACATCATTGGGCTCTGCAGATCCTGCTGGCACGTGTTGAGAAGCTGCTGCATCTCAGATGTTGAGCTGATCTTCACAGATAGCCTGTCCTGAGGGTGAGAGCAGAGCAGGGCTTTGGGGAACTTGCCTACCCTCCTCTTTTCTGATCTGTTTCCAGTGGTAGAAAATGTAAAGCCCAGCAATGACTTGGAGAAAAAGGGGATTTTTCTACAATCGTTGGTCCCTCCTTCAGCCAAAACAAGTTCAAAATGTTCTGAAGACAGAGTTGGACAGGGCTGGTTTGCTAAAGCAACTGTAGGCTCCAAGAGGCAGGAATAAAGAGAGCACTGGCAGCCATTCAGCTGAAATAAATCTCAGAGAGAGATAGAATAGAAGAGAATCCAAGTCTGAACTGATTTTCAGAGGTGTCGTGTTTGCAGCAGTGCTACGAGCCCTCGTGTCTGAGAAACCACTGGTATTTATCCCCCCAGAATTTGGCCAGGCTGTCTGTGGGTGAGCAGTGAGCATCAGCCATTCCTGAAGTCTGGCTGCAATGAGGGCAGTGAATCCTAAATCCTCTTCCCTTTAATGATCAACAGGAAAATCCCCACGTTTGCCATTTGTAGGAGCTTTACGTGCCATAATTTCAGGAAAATAAGTCAATGGTCCTCACTGAGATATTTACAGAATCTTAAAAAATTTCCTCGTTCATACACTAATATATAGGGATTATAGGCCAGGGGGAAGGAGGAGAGTTACACAAAATAAATCAGCTTGCCATGAGGAGACAGGTCTTTCGAAGTTGAAGGTGAATTTTTTGGTTATATAAACCCCTCACACCCATCAAAACCCTAAGAAGTTCTCTGCAATTTTGTAGAAGACTACACACCTGGAGGACTCTAAGAATTGCTGGTAGGAAGAAAGCTCCACACTTTTTGAAGCTGGTTTTCTATATGAAATGTTTCTAGTGCTATTTAAATAAAAGACAAATCTTATTTAGTAAAAGAGAAGAATAAAAAATGTATTGAGGAGAATCAGAAAAGTATCAAGCAGATTTTTCCAATGGCTTTTTATCCTGAAAGGGACATTCCTAGTTATATTCAAAAAATTAATTTGATCTATAGAACCTTTAAAACTAATCTGAATTCTTTAGAACTTGCAATATATTCAGTTATTTAAAGTACTAATACATGCTCACTTTTATCAGCATTTGAGATGGTTATCAGCTTCTCTTCTTCAAACTTCCTGCCTTTTTTTTGAGCAGTGAAAAGGGTTTCAGGTTGGATGTAGCAGTCAGGTTGGAGGTAGAGAGATAGAGAGGGTATTGTCTAATGTACACTCTGTAGGGCACAGAGTCTGGGTGGCCCAAAGAAAGGGCACACCACAATCTTATCCTCTCCAGAATAACAACCCTCTAAAGTCTGATCCAGTCATCCACAGTTAAAAGGGTTAGAAGATGTCAAGTATCCTCATTTATGTTAAAATACTCTCCCCCAACATATAACACCGAGAAAAACCAAACCGAGCAAAAACTCCCAGCACTTGACCTGACTCCACCAAGCAAAGGCAATGCCAATATTTACCCACTGCATTATCTGGCAAGAAGGGGATCTTGACTCATGCTGCTCGAAGACAAATATTAATAAAGATCTGAATTTCAGGCTCGTGGGAAATTTCTGACTTTTCTCCCCGAATCAGGATGAAAAAGTTGCTTTTTTATAAAGCATACTTATGTTTGGAACAGAAATCAGAAATTTAGAAATAATAATGTTGGTTTTTTCTCTTTAAAAAACCAAAATGTGATATTCCAGGGTCGAAATGGTAAGATTCAATCAGGGCAAGCAAAATGGGGTTGTTTCAGTGCAAATCTGTGTCACTGAAGTGTCATCTGTGTTAATGCACGTCATTAACACACAACAGTTTTATTATTCCATTTTCTTTTTAAAAGAGGACACACCAAAAAACAGTATACAAAAATGGTAACATTAAAATATTGCAATTTAACTTATGCAAGATGTTGTGGTGGCTCAAACTGACAGAAAAAAAATATTTCTGTTTTTTGGCTGGGGTTTTTTCTCCCCCTCATTTTTGACCACTTGGAATAATTGGTTTGAAACAATGTATTAATTTTTCTACTGGTAAACAAAGATTTCTGTAGAACCCCAGTTTTCTGAGAGAAATGCAGTTTCCTTGGATTACAGAGGAGAACAATTTCAATTAAATAAATCCCTGACCGCTTCTTTGTGTTCTCTACCCTTCAGTCCCAGTTCTCCCCTCTGTTCCTGACTTCCTTTGCCTTGGCATCCTCACACAAAAAAATTGGGTCTTTTGGTGCCAATTCTGCAGGATATGGAGGCAAAACTCTTAGGTGGTGTCAGCTGATGGGTGAGGAGGGTGTCTGATACTGTTTCCAGAGCTGATGGCAGAGTTTTTGACTGCTCGAGAGAGAAGCAAACACAAGGCAGCCAGACAAAATATTTGCTGAACGAAGGACAGGAGGGCTAAGAGAGAATTGCATTTTCTAGCTCAAGACAAGCTTTGCAAGTGTAAAAGGAAAAAAAATGAAAATTAAATAAGTTTTATAATTTTGTTCTTCTCTTTGCTGCCATGACTGGGTCCCTCTCTCCTCTTTTGGGTCCCTACTTTCCATATTTATGGACATGGCCTTTGCTGTCTTCCAGACAGGTTTTTGGCTCCAGAGCTGTCAGCTCACTGTCTAGTTACAAATATTTCACTCTTGACTTTCCTCTAGACCATTTTATTTCACAGACACACACGATTTTCTTTTTCATTTTTTTCTTTTCTTGCTGACAGTTATAAAACATGAATATGTCTGAAAGCAAAAAAGTTAGAAAAAGAACTGGCTGGGAGAGAAACCTCAGTAGATAAATTGCATGAGAGGGGGCTGATTTTTTTTCCAGGGATTGTAAGCCTGTAAACCTTGCCCATACAAAGGATCTAAAATAATATTTATAAACATCTTGAAAGTCTACAAACAAGAAAGTTCTTCCCTGACAGAGATATCTTAGTAAAATTGCTAAATGGAATCTCTCTATAAAGCACAGCCATCTATGTCTGAACTGTTTACCTAGAGACCATTACAGTCAAAGGACAGAAATTTTCAGTTCAACAACTGTCTTTATGACCTAACATGACCTCAAGAAAAGATAATTTTTATCCTAGAAATACTCATTTACTCCTTTTAGTTTTAAGGAGTCTGATTAGCTAACTCTGAGATATCATGCTTTCAGAACTGAAAATTAGGCAAGATGATATTTTCTGGAGAAAATAGCTGGCTAAAGCCCCAGATGAAACAAAAAACTCCTCTTCTGATGTTTTGAAAAGGAGAAAAGGAGGGACAAATAGGACTATCCAAAGAGCACTCAAAATACATGCAATGCAATACACCCAGCACAGAGAGATCCAGCCAGAGTCAAAAGGTGAAGCTGTTGGAATGGTGGATTCATACTCACTGCTGCTTAATATTTTATGAAGTATAAGGTTTTGACTATCTGTTTTTAAAATAGGAATTGGCTTCCTCTATCCACATGTGGAGGAACAACATCCCACAAATCAGGCTGAAGGTGAAGATTAATGGTTGATGTGAAAACAGATGAAATCAGAAATTATTTCTCTCTTCTCGAGACCATGGTTTGTTTGTTTTTCTTTTTCTTTTCTCTACCCCCTCTTCTACCCTGTCCACTCCCTCCTGAACTGAGCAGCACTGAGCAGCACAGTGAACCTGCACAACCAACACTGGCAGCTTGTTGAGCTTAAATATGACAATTCAAGAACCAATTAGGTGCCATCTGGGAAAGACTGAGGGGTGTGAAGTGAAAGTGTGGAATCATGTATATGCTTCTGGGAAGACTACATTTTAAATTTCTCCTGTTTATTCGAAAGTTTTCTTGCCTTCTGAGCAATTAGGAGCTCACATAGCTTTCAAAAGACAATTCATTTGAGAAAATGTAGTTTCTTCTTCAACAGCATCCAGACTTCTTTTCCCCAGGGACATCAGACAGTTCTCACATACAGTGCCTGACCTCCAGGAGGCATTTCCCTGCAGTTGTTACCATTTGAAAGATTTTGCCCTGGAGCTTGATTTGAGACTGGTACTTATCCTTTGCTGTGCTTTCCACTGCTTACAGTAACAGCCTTGAGGTTCTTGGTTCTGGTCCCAGGGCTGGTGCTGCACACCTTCACAGGACTTGGCATCTTGAACACATCACACCCCCAGAGCACCTGCCACCTTTCCTCTTGATAAACAGCACTATTGCCTGGAAAATGACCATGACAAACTGTCAAGTGATATACACTGAACAGCTAAAGCCTCTTCCATCCTACATTACAGCTGGGAGGAAGCCCCTCAGAAATCCCTGTTGTCTCTTCTTCCTTGCAGGACACCCCATAGCCCAAGGCCAGACTGATCTCTTTGGCAGGTCTGTGTTTACTGGTAGGATTTAATTTTCATCTCTTCAGCCTGCTCAGGGGCTGGTGAGACTCCTATGGCCCACTGCTCACTGCTCTCAGAGCTTTCCAGTTGCTCCCACTTCTCTGGGACAATGAAAAGGTGCCACAGGTTGCCTGTGTTGTTTGGTCTCAATAAGAAGCTGCAGAGTCAGATTAGCCCTGAATTCCAGCCACCTAACTACAGAAACTGAAACGTAACAAAGAAACAATTCAGAGGCAGGGAATGAAATTAAAATCCTTCTCCAGAATTATTCAGATCTCAGCCTAGAGCTTGTGACATCCACATGATAAATGTACCCTGTTTGATGGTGTTATTCTCTGCTGTTCAAATATCAGAAGTTCCTTTCTTGGACTTTTCTCCACTTCTACCAATTTGTTTTTGTTGTTGCTGCTGTTTTTTTTTTTTTTCAGAAGGAAAAAGCTATTTGCAGAATAAATTTTCATATTTAGTGGAATAGCCACTTTTGCTGAAAAGAGTAATATAAATTGATGCATATTTAAAAAATTTTCGGAGGAGAAAATTCAGAAAAAATGCTGCATTTAAAAACCTACTGTTCCCCTACAGACATAAAGAAAATTCAATTGAACAGCTAATGAATAAACTTTTGTTTCTTAGTAGAAGAGTCAAAGAATCATTTTCTTCAGCAAGGTAGCAAGTGGACACTTGGCAAAGCAATAGACAAACATCTACAAGTCACATTGTGATTAAACTAAATTTCTATAAAGGTTTGCCTCATTATGGAGTTTGAACATTCTTAATAAACTCTTCATATCTATAAAAACTCCAAATGTTAGCCAGTATTTCATAATGATCTATTTACCCATCCTATTTAGTGGGATTTTTCCCCCTATGTTCTAAGACAGTCTGTTTCCCTTGATTTATTCTAGTTATTTTTCCCTTTTTTTACAGACTAACAGCAAACTACCCCAAAATATGATAATATCCATTGAATCTCAATGGCATTGGGTATTTGTGGTGGCTCAGCTGGGTGAGGGGAGTCTGTCCTGTGCAGTGAGGCAGGGAGTGAATCTGCACTTTCCCCAGCAATGGATAAAGCTTTCTTTGCAGGAACATTTGCCCTTAAAACTTATCTTCCCATAGGATAATGCAAAGAAAGGTGTTAGCCCAAAGAGACTTCATGCACAATTGAAACAGATACCCATAGGTTTTTTATTTTGGAGTATTCTCTTGTGTTTGGAAAGAACAGTTCTATTGACCAGATACGCTGAAAAAGTAGAAGAGTGCACTGCAGAAACCAGGGGAGGTAGAAGCTTTCACCAAAAGAATATAAAATGGCAGGAGAGACACTCTTGCTGAGCTATTGGACTGTATAATTGTCCAGGGATTTTTCCACTGAAGCTTGCAGAAGTTTTTCTAGTGAAACGGTTTTTCCACCAGAAAATGATAATTTCATACGTCTGAAACTTTTCACAGCTGTACATCGATTTCGTGTAAATTCGAGATGGATCATTATTGGGACAACTTGCTGAGCAAGTTATTTCCACTTGTTTCACTGTAACAAGAGTTGATATCAAGTGTTTCAAATTTTTACTTTTAGAAGTTTTGTAACAAACCAAAACATTAAAATTTCAACATTCCTTCTTTCTGAGGGTTGAAAGGAAACTTTTTCTCCTATCAGAAGCTCCCGTGGAAGGGCCATTGCACCCAGCCCTGAGGCCTCCTGGTGCTCCTGCAACCTGCTGGAGGCCAGAGTTTCCTCAGCAGCTCCTCCTCTGTTCTCCCTCATTAACAACCCCTCTCTCCATACCAGATGGGGGGCATTGTGTCTGTGGGTGTGCACACATTATGAAACACTCTGATGCTTGGCTGTTATTTCATCCTACCAAAGCCAGCAAAACATACTTGACCTCAGCTATACTGGTCCTCTAACATACCTCCAAGCCTGGGAAAAATTCAGAACTTTGAGACTTCAGAATGTTGAAAATACAAATTGCCTTTTAGTTCCTCCTCATGTACTCCTCCACAAACACAGGCAGCCTCCAACTCCCATAACCTCCTAAAATAAAGAGTATTATTGACCTTTCTGTGGGTCAGATTCTCTAGATTGTTCGTTCCTCTCTTCTCTCTCGCAGGTTTTCTGGCTTTCAGATTTGGCAAGTGGCTTACCAAAACAAACAGTGCATGAATGCTGAGAGAACAGCATCTGATTAAATGCTAGATGTTAATTGTAACCCTATTTTTTTCTATTTTTAAACAGCAGAACAGAATAATCTCCATTAAAAGACTGACCTTTGAAAGCCACAATGCTCGGACCTATCTTGAGGGAACACTTTTTCTGTAGCTGGGCCTGTTTGCTGGTGCATGATGCTGCCAGCTCTGAGTGACAAAATAAGTTGTTCTGAACATTTTAAGGACAACTCAAAGAAAAATTGTCTTCAACCCTACAATTCTTAGTCACATTATGAAGTAGCTTTCTCAAATATACTGAGGGACTTCAATCAGTCAACTTTCAGGATAATTTATGAACTTGGAAGTTGTAAATTGAGCTGGTAGATGCCAAATCCTCTATTAAAACACTTACTAAGACAAACAGTATCTGTCCTGCTGGCCATCATTGGGGAACACTCAGTTGTACTCCAGTTCTAAGTAAGCTGTGTTAAGAACCATGGGTTAAATCAAAAGGTTTTGTTAAACTTCATTGCTCTTTGGCTTCATAGTTTCTGCTTTTTTCCAAAACTGAGAGCTGAAATTCCGAGCAACTGCCTCTATGCAGAACACCTCCACAGCCTGCTCCAAAAACCTTCCCAAACACTCTTTCATGAAATTTCAGTCTCTTAATCTTGTTCCACACACTTCTGATGGTTTTGATGCTGCCTATGTGGTCTATAACTAATTTATACTTATTATACTTTCCCTGTCAGCTCACCTGAGCAGTGTTAAGGAAAATAACATGCTGTATCACTGCAGAGATCTTGTCAATTAAATGCAGAGTATCAGTATTTGCAACCATATTCTTGAATTGAAAGCACACAAACTCTTAGGAATATGCCATGCTGCCTCTATGAGCCTTTGCTCTGTGAAATACTTCAATATTGCAATAACATCTGCCAGCTGCAACTCACAGTGCTTCACATCAAATCAAATGGCATAAGTGTGTGGAGACAGGACCAGTGTCAGCTATTATGTGGCAGTTTTTCCTAAGGGGACGTGCTGACAGACAATCAAAACTTTTCTTTAATATTTCTTATTGTGTTTCTGCTGGTGAGACTACCTGTCATGTAGCAATCATTCTTTGCTTGTGATAAGAAATAAAAATAAAACAGAAGAACTCGGGTGCCCATCTCAAGTGTTGGGATTCAACAAAGTTTGTTTGTGTTTGAGTTAGACTTCAAGCAGTGGGATACTCTGGTGTGGTTTTGGGCTTAGTTTAGTCATTTTGGGGAGTGACAGATGCCCTTAACTGAAAATCTAAGACTCCCTTGCAAAATCCTGGCTATTCCTGTAGACACTAACTCTCCTGACACTCCACACTGGTGGATGGATGCCACAGATGGAAATGTTCAGCCTGAATGGCCTGAGCATGCAAAATCTGGATTTTTATTTGAACTACCATTGCAGGGCAGTGAAATGTGATAACAAATACTTGTCATACCACATTGGTCAAAGTTTCAGCTTCTCTGGTATGACAGCAAAAGAAAAGGCAAATGAGCAAGCAAAACTCCCAAGCTCAGAGGAACCCTTCCCAAAAGATAAGTGTGGTTGTGCCATGTTGTGGCACAGGAGACTTAGTGCTGTTGTGTCAGCATTCCAGAGGGACTGCCTTTGTCCTCAGCACTAGGGGAAACTTTATACCACAAAACTGATGAATTGTACTTTGTGCAGAGGGTTGTGGTCACAGTGCAAATTAGGAATTTTGTAGTTTGAGAACCTCAGCTCTACCCTCTACGCTCTGACAAAATGTAATTCTTCCTGCAAAGTCTGCTGTGCAAGCTGCTTTTTACCAGAGCTGCTAACGCTGATTTGAAAATACTTTGGTTTAAAATAACATAAAACTCACAAAGGTATTTGGTTTAGCATGGCCTAAGTGATACATTGGATAATGAATCACTTTCTAGCTCATACAGTAAAGTCCCCTTTTCTTGGCCAGCATCTCATTGCCTGTACCTCAGACATTTTTCCTCCTTGTTCCCCTACACATCTCTCTATACATCTACTCCTTTCCGCCTCTACTATGAGTTTCCTCCTACAGTTTTCCAGCTTTATCCACATGGCCAATGTTTTCTACACAAATGTGTCCTAGTGATATTTCCTAGGATATTTCTTGATCCACTGTAGTACTTTCTTTGCTGAGGAATTGTCAGGGAGGCAGCTGGGAAGTCCAGACCAGACTGTTTGAAACCACCACACGACAAACCAAAATAATTAAAAGAAAACAGTACAGGTGGGAGCAGCAATGGGGCTCACACCCTGATTTGGGAATGCAGGTGGGCAGATAACACTTTTTGTAAGAACCTGGAAACAGTAAAACTGATGGATGGGAGGATTAGGCTGGAGGAGTAGAAAGAAAGGGCAAAGCCTCAGCTTTGGGGAGGGTACTGCACAGAAAGGGAAAGAAGGAAAAATACATCAAAGGGTTCAAGCAAGCAGTAAGAAATTTTAGGATTAAGCTTTGCTGATCCAAACTTCTAAACTATTGCAGGTTCAACCAGCACTAATCTTGACCCCCTTCATTTATGAGAAAACACGACCAAACAAAATCAGTTACAGGGTTCAGGGATATGGTTATATCAAATTATATCTCCTGTAACAAGATGCACTGCAGTGGCATGGCCTGCTTTTCAGCTGTAGTAGCAGTCAGCTTTTTCTCTTGGATGTCACATCTTACTATAAATTACTATGTGGAAGACTTGTAATTAAAACCATATGCTTCACTTTCTTTTTGTGCACATAAGGGGTTCTACATTTCCATAAACTTTGCCAATTTTAAACTCATCTCTCTCTCTCCACTAACCTGTGGCCCAACTGCATGTAATAAGAGTAATTTGGAGAATTATATTTGGTTACACTCTATTGCTGTAAATTGCTGCTTTCCTCTAATGGCCTGAATAGTACAGAGCTAAACCAGTTAATCTGAAATAAGCTAAAACTGAAAGACACATTTGAGGAACAGGCAATTATAGTCTTTTAATTAATGCAACATCGCTTTGCAATAACATATTCAGCTTTTCTAACAGCAAGGGTACATTTTAGGACAGATACTGATCTCTTTGGTGATGCAGAGTGGATGTAAAACCTGTCACACCTGAGAAACTCTGATACAGAGAGATCCCTAATGGGATTAATGCTGACATACCTGGCTTCATGCCACCCTTCTGCCTGCAGGTACATCACATGCAGAGCCACTGCTGGAGTAGACCAAAGCTGTCTCTGGAACATTTTGGCTGTTGTCAGCCACCCTCCCCAACACCCATCCCCAGCCCAGCCCCGAGCAGCCTCAGGGACAGGTGACACAGCAGGGATGGTCCAACCCTGCTCCCCTGTTGCATTCCAAAATTTGGATATGAGAAAAAGCAAACTGCTAGGTTGAAACAAAAGCCTTGGGCTGAGAGAGACTGGGAAAAAACCTCCATCTAGAGTCCAGACAAGGATCCATTGATGTCATGGGTTTGGAATGTCCTGCCCAAGCCCTGAGAAACCATGCCCTGATCTCATCAGACCTGTGCAGAAAACCTTTTGTGTTTTATCTCTCCCCGTGTGTTACCTGTTCTCCCCATGTAATCCCCCTAAAATAAAGTGGGTTTTCCCCCATGAGTTAACTCGTAAGACCCCAAGAAGTGTAACTTGGCTTTTCCCCTGATGTCATCTCTGCTAAAACCCCAAATCGTGTAAGTCAGGTTTTTCCCTTATGTCAGCCCCTGAAACCCCCTCTTTGTAATAAATTGTAACAGTTACAACCCGCTGTTGAATATGTAGATCCTAAACCCTTTAAATATGAACTTGTGAGTCCAATAAAGCATTCCAGTTTTTGGCCTCCACTGGGATCGTGTTAGTTATTGACTTGCTACACTCCCCCAGGTCCTGGGACCAGAACCAGCTATCCCCAACCTATGCATTAAAAAGGCATGAAACCCCTCAGAAGGGCTCATACTTGGCCTGTCATTCACTGGACCAAAGACATAATTTGGATGTTTTTTTTCCATGTTATGTGACAGCCCCGCCTGCTGAATTTTTGGCTGGTTTCTGGTCACTCTCAGAGCTGTTTTTGCTCTGGCACTGTGGCTTTACATCCTATCCCTGTAACAGGAGCAGAGAGCTGCCAGATAGGGCAGTGCAGGACACAGCTATTGCAGAAATGAAGGCTAGACACCAGGATTCAGTGCATTTTGATTCATTGCTATGGTTTAACTCCATCTCTCATCTTTGGACAGCTTTTTCCCAGATGTCTCAATAAAGGCATGGCCACATAACAGATTTTCACCACAGTCTGTCTCAGTCTCTCTCACCAATAGATACATGAGACAATAACCCTACAAAGATCACAGCTAAACCTTTCAGATATGGCATGAGGGCCAACTGTTCAGTTCATGTAACCAAACCCTTCTCCCTCTCACCCAGCTCTGGTGAGACCCACCTGGAGCATCCAGCTCTGGGGTCCCCAGCACAGGAAGGACACAAGGACATGAATGTTTTGAAGTGAGTTCAGAGGAGGCCACAAAGATGATTAGAGGGATGGAACACCTCTCCTCCAAGAAAAGGCTGAGGTAATTGGGGTTGTTCAGTCTGGGGAAGAGAAGGCTCCAGGGAGACCTTGTAGTGACCTTCCAGTACCTAAAGGGGCCCTACAGAAAGCTGGAGAGGGACTTTTCACAGGGGCCTGTAGTGACAGGACAAGGGGGAATGGCTTTAAACTGGAAGAGAACATGCTTTGGTTAGATCTGAGGAAGGAACTCTTCACTGTGAGGGTGGTGAGGCACTGGAATGGGTTGCCCAGAGCTGTTGAGATGTGTTTGTTGTATGGTGGTTTCCTCATCCCACTTCATCTTCTGCCTGACTGGGAGGAGCTGACTGCTAAAGGGTAGTGATCAGTCAGGAGGGTTTTTCTGTAGACAGTAGAAAACACCACATATATAAAATGTGTGTATACACACAAACAGGAGTGGTGCATTATCATAGATAAGTGCATTTGATCCATATTTAGTATCTGTCAGCCCAGACCCCAGTAATAGTAATCCCTCATTTTTAATAAAAATTCAGGTACTGAAATTATAACTCACAGCAACAACATTTTGTCCTGAACAGAGTATGAAATGCAACAAAAATTGTGAAATATGGTGCTATTATGGGGAATATTCCCTACAGAAAGCCTTCTGTTGTGTAGGGTAAATGTTTATGCAGAGCATTACTGCTGATGGACAGTGACTCTCACCAGCAACGCCAGAACATGGAAACCTGTTATCCTTCTTGCTTTACTGAAAAGACAATATTCCTTGATGTGTTTTAGAGACCTTTGCCAATATGCTCTGTTTTACAGTCTCACAACCACCCCTCTCATGTACTTTTGCACAACAGCAGATGACCTTTGCCATGAGAATGTCACCTCTGAAAGCACCCCAAAATGAAGAAATATTCCAAAAAAGGGAAGGCTGAGCAGCAGATGAAGAAAAAGGCTTGTAAAAATCCCCAGAAAAAAAACCCAACTTTTCTCCCTTCTTCTTTGCCTTTTTAAATATCTCTTGTATAGTAATGGTTGCACCTTACATTTGGCTGTGTTTTTAAATTATAGCAAGAGAAGGCCAGGTTACAATTTCAGTGAACTAATCTGATGACAGTTAAACCCCTCTTTCCCCCTTTTTTGTCCTCGATATTCATTGGATTACAGTTTGAGACCTGCTTTCAGATGGGAACAGCAACATTATTTTAACGTTATTGATTCAGAAGACAACAAGGAAAAAATTCTGGGTTGTTATGCTGAAAGCACCCAAAATGAGAAGCCTGTCACAAGGAAAGGGATTATCTTGTGCTTAAGAGGGATTGGAGCCTGAGAGAGTCATGTACCAGATGCACAAAACCCGCAGCCGGAGACATTGCCCATAACTACACCATTAGAGGTGTCATTGCAGGATGAGGAGCTGTCTTAATCCTGGGAGTTTGGGAGAAGTGGAAATACAGAGATCCAGGTGTACAATCAAGCCTCCTTGGAGCAGCTGTTGACTAATTTGTGCAATTTAAGTTGTCTTATGTGTCACAAGACGTACCCAGCCTCGCTCCTCAGGCCGTGGCACTGAACACATCACGTGCTTGGTGTTCAATGGTGGGTCTTAAATTCACTTGGATAATACAAAAATCAGAACAGTCAGCTTGGCTAAGGAGCCTGGAGAAAATAACCCTCATAGGTACTGGGAGTTAATTACTTCCTCTTACAATGTATCAGAGATAAAACATTCTCCTCCAGGGGAGAGTAGACGGTGGGCTCCTTTCTTTTCTTGGAGCGGACACCTGGGATCTCCACAACATGTGTGGCTGCCACCCACACCTTCCTCTAGCACACTTTACCTCTGGACTTGGCATTTATCTTGCATTTTCCATCCCCCTGAGGTCTGTGTTAATGCTGTTATTGTATCAGGTGCTATTCATACGTGCAGAGAAAGGACAAGGACAACACAAAACCTAAGCCCTGAGAAGGTGTGCAGCAACAACACTGCACTGCCATAGCTCAGTGCACTAAGCTCTTAAAAAGGATGGCAAAGGGCTCATTAAAGAGCAGGACTCAGCTCTGTAAAATACATCAAAAAGGTACATGTTTATTAGTTTGGAATAAAAGTTGCTTTAAAAAAGACCAGCTATCGGTGTCAGAAGATTACGTGTTCTATTTGAGCAGTGAATATTTCAAAAAACATAAACCTCGTTAAAAATATTAATCAGTGGCTAGATGACAAGGCTTGTCATTTTGCATTAAATGCTACAAATTTTCACTTGCTATCAATAAATATAATCTGTTATGAAACCGCATTATCTTACTGTGCTTAAATTAATTATATTAAAAATATTTAGAGCAAGTATTTGTCATATTTGTCACTTTGTGACAAACTGACAGACCAGAAGTCGTATTACATAAAGACATTGGTTGTGATGGTGTTGAACAAGATATTTTCAGGCTTCTTAAAACCCCAAAGCATCTAGAGGGTCAGAAAGGTGAAACCCAAACCCACCCCCCACAATTCTGTCTCTTCCCTAGATAATTTCACAAATAGTAGGGGTGAGATGAGTTCAAAGGTGCTTGAAGTGCCTGGAAATACAAGATACAAGGAAAAAAAAACAGGGATAGGTTTGTAGTTGCTTGGGCAACTGGTAAGTAAGTGCCCAAATGCCAGCCTGGCATGACCTCAACGCACAAAACCCAACGGGACTGTTCTGCTGCCTGAGAGCCCTTCACACTCCAAAAGTGATACAAGAGCTTCTTTGGGTGCTGTGATCACCATCACTTTTCCATGATGGAGAAATACTAACTAAAGATTAATCTCTCTCAGCTTCTGCTGTAGAAATTTTGGTACAGCAGCAGGTCTGGCTTCAGGAGGTCAGACTGCATAGGAATCACATGTGGGGCACAGTCATCAGGCTACCCCCAAACCTGTTCACACTAATACCATCTGAAACCCACAGTTAAGACTTCCTGAACTTCTGAACAGCAACTTTTATTCACACACTTCAGAACGAATCAGTGGTAAGTGCAAGAGATGGCACAAACATGTCCCTTGGTGCAGTTATGCAACAGAGACATTTCACAATTAATTATTCTAACGAGATAAACTTCCAAAATTGCCTAAAGAAACCCAGCGTACAAACCAACATTTAAACACTGAATCTGAGAAAACATCCAGAAATTTGAGAGCACAAATATACTCATTTTTTTGTTGTTGTTGTTTTGGTTCTTATGCTTTGGTATCTGAAGCAAGAGGAAACATTCACTGTATGAAGCAGAAAAGCATAAAGATGCAAGCTAAATGAGACCAGAGCCTTTGCAAACCATTTTCCTTACATTACAATGGAAAACTAGATGTATCCATGCTATTTAGACCTGTTCTTCAGGGACTTGCCAGCTAAAAAAAAATTGGTTACAAAAGTTCACTACTGGCAGAGAAGAAGAAACAGTCACACAACTTTGGTTTATGCAGCATTTGTTAAACTCTGAGGGGCAGCTTAGGCTTCCAAAAGAGGAAAAGCTTGAAAGGACTATATTGGTATCTAAGATAAAGCATTTACAGGGGATTTAGGTTTCTGGATATGGATGCTCCATATTTTCCATCAATCAGCTCCATTTAATAGGTCTTAAGTAAATATGGCAAAACCAAGGCACTTATATATATTGGTATTGTAAATGAAATAGGTTCTACCAAGCACAACCTCACTGTAAATTTATCCATCTTAGTAGATATAGAGGATTTTAGGCCACCACAAGAGGAGGAACAACATTTTGACTTTCCCAGGTATCTTATCAGGGACAGGATCCCTTTCCATCAGTCATAATTGCACACTAGTAGATATACTAAATATATGGTCCCAGGAAGTATTACTGAGTAAGCATTTACTATTAATGTTGCTGATAAAACATGGCTAAATTATTTTATAGCAGAAGAAACACCTGAGGGCAGAGAGAGAAAACTGCCTTTTAAGTCTCCTGTGGCACATTAATGTGGCTTATTTAAGTGAAGTGCTGAGTGGTGATAGAAAGGGAATTTTGATGAAGCAGTCAAGATCTATTTACTGTCCTCTCTTGCACAGAGGACAACAGAATTACACAGAGAAAGGGAACTGTTAAGGCTATGAGCAGCAGCAGTATAAAACCTGGAATATTTATAAATAAATAAAATAAATACATTATCCAGCATGTTAAGAATTAAATACCTTTCTGCATTTCCCATCTGTATTACCTCATTCTAAACAGAGATGGCCACTATCCTCTGGTGCCTAGACAGTCTGGACACAACTATCTTAATTCCTTGGTGGTGCAAGATTTTTTTCACATTTAAGCAGTTAGTTTTCCCTCTTACAGCCCTTTAGGAAATTCAACATGGACATCAGTTTCCCTGATAATCTGCACTTCATGCCTTGTGCTGTCATATGTACATCATACACATGTACCACCATATCATCAATCCTGAACAATTAACTCACCCTGAATATGTGTAATTTTCATTGGATACATCCCTCTCAAGAGGTGATAGGAGCCAGATTCTATCTAAAGCCTCAGTACTTTTTAATCCCTTAAATATCATTTGTCTGGCAAGTGTTGCTTCAAGAAGCAAAAACTCTCATCCTTGGGAGGTAATTTAGAGAATATATGAACTAATTTAAAGCACTTTAGCAAAGAACAGCAGACAATTAACATCAGCCCAAACCTTCGCTTATTAAAACCTTAAGACCTGTATGATTTCAACTTTAGCCAATAAAATCTGAAAAAGTTTCAGAGTTGATTGTCTGAAACTGAAAACTGTAATTCTCGAGTGTACAGTAATGGACAGGTAAGAAATTTTATAGGAAGCTTCATATAAATCTATTCAATTGTAGAAAGCTTTTTTTTTCCAAAGTGGAAAAACTCTTTGCAGTGTGGGCTGTTATCTACTGTACTTACCACTCTCAGATTGTAGCTTTATCCTTTTGTTACACACCTTACAGATACAGAGAGATAGCGAGACCTCCATGGCCAAAAAAATCAAATTCTCATCTATTTGAGAACCTAATTCCCACAGTTTATAGCCTGAAAAATGCTGTAAACATACGCTGAAATTCAGTGTTTTCTGTGTGAGAGAGCTGTTACACAGCTGGGAGATTAGGGCCTGGATGCAATTTATCACTCCATTACAAAATCTGTGCTCTATATTCAGAGCCCTACAGGAACTTGTTTAGCTACAAGTTATTACACAGTGACAATGCTCTTAGCAAGAGGTGAGGAGGCACAACCTCCTTGTCTCAGGTCCCTTCTCTTTGCACTTAAAGACTCCAAGAACTCGAGCTTGAGCACCATTGCCACCAATAGCTCTGTGTCCTAGTTAGAACAGCTGGGACCAGTTCATCACTGGATGGGTGTAACCCAAAACTGTGTATTCTAGAGCCTTCCAGGCCATTGCCCAGAAACTGCTCTCAACAGACCATTTACACCCTCTGCCCAGAGCAGCCCTGACCCCTCAGGCTGTAAACTGGGTGTTCAGAGGCCTGAGAGACAGGAGGGTGCTCCTGTCCTCACACCCAGTGTGGAACTGTGAG
>NW_020897721.1:6766203-6777617 GCF_003984885.1 Neopelma chrysocephalum
ACTGTGAGACAGGAGGGTGCTCCTGTCCTCACACCCAGGGTGGAACTCTCTGCCCTGAGGGAGGGACTGGGCATTCCTACCTGAACTCAGGATAGATAATCTTGGGGTCTTGGGACTTTTTGGAACCACTTGTGGGATCCAGTGGAAGACTGAGACCACCACTCTCAACCAGACTGAGACCACCACTCTTGCCCAGACTGCACCAGCACTCTCACCAACAGGTTTTTTCCCCCTCTCCCTTTACTTTGGACTCAGGGGGCCCAACGAGCACCACTCTGTTCCTGCCCCGGGATGCTGGGTTATACATTTGGGTTTTGTGGGTCAAAACCAACTGTTTGTCTGTATAATCGTATTTATTGTATTATTTTATTAAATTGTTATTCTGATTTATAATCTCTCCTTTGAGTTGAGTTCATTTCCCCTGCTAGTTTACCTTTAAACCAGCACACTCTGCTATTGCTTCATAAGAAAATAACATTTCTAGTGTGGTGGAAAGTCTACATTGAAGCAATCCTGGGAGGGCTGGTGATGTTTCTGTCACATTTGAGGAAGCAGATTTTGTGTAAATTCCTTCCAGCTCGAGGCAGGCTGCACTAATACACGTGACTATGATATTCTCTGTTCCCTCCCTAATGCAGGCAAACCTACAAACATTGACTAATTGTTTGGGCCAAAGGGACAAGGATATAAATGAGCTATTTCTCATTATGCTGGTAGAAAATATTGATTACACACACACAGATGGCAAACACTAGTCATGCTGGTATTCTCAAATCTCTACACTGCACTTGTCTGGTATGCACTCATTATTTTTACAAGTTCAAACTATGACTCTTTTCCCTATTGACAAACAGGGGTTAAAAACATAATAAACAGAGTGGATTTGTGTTGGTATTATTAATGAATTGGCAACAACTGTCTCTGTGCCATTCATCTCTCAACATCTGTTTATATTTTATTTTAAATCTGTAAAAACATTGCTTTGTAATCCCTTGATCTGTACAGTAATTTCCTTTTGTTCCAAGCCGTTAAAGGTGTCTTTGAACTACTCAGGGGAAAGAAAGACAGACAAAAATTAACCAAAAAAACCAGAGACTACTCATCTGTTCCTTCAAGACAAGACCACTTTCATCATAAAAAATGAACATCATAAAAAATGAACACTGAAATCAAAGCAAAAAAAACTAAGGTGGCTGAACTCTGTACTGCAATAGGATAGAAGTCAGGATGTCTGTGGAAAACTATCAGTCATTATTGTTTTAAATTGTTCTTGATTTGTGCAGAGGAACAGACCAAGTCAGCCTCACCTCATCTTTCCTCAAAGTTATCTCGTGCATTTCTTCGCTGCTCTGGGGCTCACTAGGAATTCTGCTACCTGTTTGTCACAGCCAGGAACAAGCCTGTTAAGCTCACCCCTGGTTGATAAGTAGGAGTTGTTACTCCTGGATATCCTGTTGTGTTGGACTCCTGGAGTCCTGGACTTTCTGATTGTTCGAGCCCCAGCGATTTGGGGGCAGCGCTCTTTGTGAGGCACAATGCTGCTTGAAAATTTGTCAATATGGGTTCTAAAAATAACCCAGGTACGAGCAAGTACAAATAACCTTCTCTCCATTTACTTCTCTATAACAACTGTGTGACTGGGAAAAAGAGAAAAAAAAAATCTTTAAAAATTGGAGTGAGAAGGCAGTGCCTCAGCTTGTGATTTATTGTATTCCTGAGGAGATTAGAGACAATACCCACTTTTGAAACAATGCACACGGGCAAATGATGTATTCATTACACCACTGGAAGAGCAAAATAAACCATGCCCAATGAGGAAAGTATTGTCAGGAAAGAGAATAACATCAAAAGGTCTCTGGGCCAGCAAGTTCAAATCACAATAGTTCAAATGAAACAAGAGAACAAGATTTACAGATTTCTAGTTACATAATGTCATGAACTTGTGTTTTGAGGAGAGCACGTGGCTTTAGAGGAGCTGCATAAAGGTGATTATTAAAACACCTACTCAGACTGTAGTATATTAATGCATATATTTGAATTGAACTTATATTTTGGGATTTAATGGGCACTTCCAGGTATTTGTCCAAATGGATAAGTAATGTTGTGTAAGTCTCACACTACTAAGCATTCAGAGAATTCCACAAATACCAAATTTACCAAACTGTATTTTAAAAAATAATGATAATTTAAAAAGAAAAAAAACCCAGCCAACCCCCTTTATAGCTTGATATCCTCTTTATTTCCCTGCTCCATGAAGCATATGACATTCAAGAGGAGGCTGGAGAGAGAGACAGATAGAGTAATCTAAAAGGGACAAAAGAAAAACAAGGAGCATTGTTGAGGAGAAAAAGGGAAAGAAATGAGAGGCTCCGATCTAAACAAAAACAGAGAAAAAGAGTTGGAAAGAATTTCAGCAAAGAAATATGTTTAATTGCCTACAGCCCCAGGAGAGGTAATTTATGTGCCAACAAGTTATGGAGGTTTTATGTGCCTATTAGTCTGCTATTCAATTAAAAAATGTGTACTTACCATGGCAACCTCTATGTCTCACGATACACTTGCTAATTCTAAGATATCTCTATAGAGCACCTTCTTAAAGAAACATATACCCCAGCACCAGCCACAATCTAGATTTCCACAGTCACTAAGAGGCAGTAAAAGGAACAGCCCATACAAAATTCCTGAATTACAGTCTTGGGAGCAGGATGGGTAATCTTACTGCATTGTTAGCAACTCCATATGGGAAGCCAGCAGTGTAATGCGGGCACACGGTGCATTGCTGCACCTCAGGGCAGCTCCCCATACAATCCTGCCAGCATTTCCCTCCTTGCCCACTGAGATAATGCTCTCATGCTTCGAAACAATGCTCCTTTTCCTCTGGGATCTGCTTTAGACGGGCTCACTAATTCCTTAGGCACTGCTTCCACTGAAGCTTTGTAAGCTTTCAAGTGTGCTCTCCTTTATTTAAAGCCTGCCAGGGCAAGCACCTTGCCTTTGTTTCAGCCTTTGCTGCCTGGGAATTCCCTTTCTCACCAGCCCACGTCAGACTCACTGTTCTCAACAGGCGTTGTCCTTCTCCCTCTTCCTTGTTTGAGCTTCCCAAAACAAAAGCTATTGGCAAGGCTCATTTTCCACTCAATGGCTTGCTCCTTTTCAAAGGAGCAGTATCTGTTGCCAAAATTCTTGGGCAGATACACGCACTTAATAGATCAAAGCATTTGTCACATACACGACCTGAGAAGTGAACCACCTTCAAAGAAATATATCCTACTCCATCCATGAGGAGAATTTCAATACAACCCTTCTGAAAATAAAGACAAGAAGGCATTGAAATGATAACCTGTGTTTCCAATAGCTTTTTTAAAATTAGTTGCTTCTCATAATCATCTTCCTCCCCTTCACTGAGCAGTGAAAGCATATCAGGTCACTCCTCCTGTGGACGTGGAACACAGAGGTCCCCTTTGCTTGTCTGCAGCCCATTTAGGGCTGGTGCTAAAGCACAGAGAATACAAAAAAAGGGAAGTATCACCTTGTGTAAAGTTCCGGATTTGCTGAGGATTAAAGCCTCAATCACATTTCAAAGACATTTTGCTTCTTTCCTTGTGTTGTGGTTTAACCTCAGCTGGCAACTGAGCACCACAGAGCCACTTGCTCACCACCACCACCCCTCCCAGCTGGGGTGGGGAGGGACAATCAGAGGGGTAAGAGAGGAAACTTGTGGGTTAATATGAGGGCAGTTTAACAGGGAAAGCAAAAGCCACTCACACAAACAAAACAAAGCAGGCATTCGTTCACCTCTTCCCATGGGCAGGCAGGTGTGCAGCCATCCCAGGAAACCACACAACGGTTACTTGGAAACACAAAAATGATATCACTCTGAATGTCCCACCCCCTCCCTCCTGCTTCCTTCCTCTTTACATGCTGAGGATGATGGTATGGAACATCCTCGTGCTCAGCTGGGTTTGGCTGTCCTGGGGGTGTCCCCTCACAACTCCCTGTGAGGAGCAGGGAAGGTCCTGACGCTCTCTGAGCCCTCCTCAGCAGGAACTGAAACCTCCCTGCATCACCAACACTGTTCCCAACACAAATCCCAAATATGGTCCCACTAACCCCTATGGAGGAAGTTAACTCTATCCCAGTTCCAACCAGCACACTTTGCTTTCCCCAGTAATAAAGAAACAAATCATTTCTTAGTCACTGACTTTAAACACACAACATTTACACTCAGGTGTTGGAGTCCCCAGACTTTTTTCTACTTGTAAGCACTTCAGAGGCACAGAATGTGAGAAAATCCCTAAGAAGTCACCAGCTGAAGTAATTTGTAGTCATAAACAATGTCCCAGAAGTCTTTTTCTTTTGGAAAATCTTACATCATGCCCAGTCCTATTCTTGGTGGTAGGAAAATGCCTGTTAAGGCAGCACAAACCAGCACTGACCTGGGAGGAGCAGCTACTTTAGACACCAAAGCTGTTGAATGCATGGCTGCATTTGATACTTTCACCTGACACCAGCAGAGCACAATGAAATGGCAGAAAACTACAATTTCAAATTTACCTTGACTTCATTTTCTTTATCTTTGAGAAAGGGTGGTTTTACTCACGTTTCTGAGGCAGAGAAGTGCCAGGCTGTCCTTCCTCACAGTAGTAGCAGCAAAAGCACACCCAATTCAGGTCACTTATCCAAAGTTTATGAGAGGGGCAACAATCCCACTTAAATCTTCTCTGTCCTGAAAGCTTCCCAAAATTTAAATGAAGTGCAAGCTGTCTTGTTTCTCTAGTAGGTAATGAGCCTTGCTGGCCACCTGACAGCTTATCACCAGTGTATTGATGTCACCTGTGAGGGACCAGCACTCACACTTGGGGTGAAAACAGGCTCACCTGGTAGCAAAAAGTTTTCTTTCCTCTTTCCCACCCACACCCCACCCTGTTTTTCCCCACATCAGACTAGACTGACAAAAATACAGAATGAAGATACGAAGTCTGGGTTGAATTCAAGATAAATACTGTCTGAAGCTTCCTACCAGATTTACCTCCCCTCAGTACTTGTCCTGATGCTGTAAGGGCATCTTCAGAGGAAAGAAAAATATTTTCTGAGGGATGAGAAACACACGATTCACTACATAGTGCAAACTGCACGTTCAGAGCTGTAATCTGTGTCAGATTAAGGAAAGTTTTGAAGATGTTTGGTAGGAGTGTGCTGTACTAAAGGTACAGTGCAACTCTTCCCACTCAAGGGAGGAACAGATCTGAGCTGCATTTTCATATGATGGATGTGAGTGATTTTCACGAGTGAGCTACAGTGTCCTTTTTGTATTACAACTCCAGGATCCTGAGAGAGGAGTGTAGCTAAAAGCATCAATTTTTATACAAATCCTTGATGGTCTTTAAATTGGGCGCTGCCACTTTAATAAGCCACACCTGGTTAAGATTCGTGTTCAGCTGAATTCCTCCCGCTGTAATGAGCCCTGAACATCAGGCTGAGGCTGTGATCAAGACAATACAATTAATCACCAGACCGTGCACGATTTGGGTAACGTGGAAATTGCACGCACTTAGATTTTCTAAGTAAAACTAATATTTCATGCGGGGGAAAAGGGCGAAGTTTCGGCGCATAACAAAAAAAGAATTTGGGAGTTTTAAAAAAAAAAAACCCTGGCAGTCAGCAGGGCCACGTGAAGGTGAATGCATAAATCAAATAACTATACCATCTGTTACAGAAAACTTAACGGGAATTAAGTGGCCCATATTTTCTAAAAATATCTTTCTTCACAGCGTGCAGAAGCGCTGAATATCTGAGGAGGAATACTGGAATTGGACTTTAATTAGGAAACTCTGAGTTTTGAATACAACATGAGCTCAGTCAAACTATCAACGAGATAAGCTTATTAAGAGAGAAATAGGAATGAAGATTTGCATGGCAAAAAAAAAATTAGATCTTTGCAGTGAGAGGAAGAGGGGGGATTAAAATCATGTAGTGGCCCCATTTGCAGTATTTTTTCAGCTGTGGCTCGAGGCCTCACAGAGAGACACAAACAGTGACAGGCAGGCCAAGGGCAGCTTCTGGGAGACTTTCTATTCTGGGGTGATCTAAAATGCAGTGGTCATTTAAAGCATCTTGAAAATTGACAAGCAAAAAGTTTTGTGTGTATCTGAAAGTATATTTCCATGCACCAGTTGTTTCTATGTAGGTGCAGTATCCACCAGAAATAAATTCAAAGTGCAGAGACAAAATGCCATTGTCATGTCTTTCCAGCCAGTGGGAAGGCACAACTTCTGGAGAGCACTGATAGCTCCTTTCTTCCTTTTCTCCATTAAAAAAAAAAAAAGCATGGTAATTTGTTTTCCATTGGGTTATAAAATCTTCAGGGATTTTTTTTTTTTTGCCCAATAGTTTGCACATCTCTAATCAAGCAATCAAAAAGTCCTGTCTGCACACAAACAATGAAGATAAAAGCAGCAGGCAAAACTGAAAACTTTATATAGGAGAGGAACAACAAAGGCAGACTTCTTTAGGGAGGAGGTATATTTACCTGTCCAAGAGTTGATATTACATCCTAAAGAGAATAGATTAAATGTGATGATACAACTGAATGTTTTAGGAAAATGGTTTTCAGACCAAGTAATCGAGAAGGGAGAAAGAAATTAAAAGAAGGAAAGAAGCGACATAGAAAAAGGCAAAGTGACACACAGAAAGACAAGAAACAAAGTACATTTTCAAAAACTAGCAAAAAGGCTGATTTGGAGGGAATAACAAATTGAGGTTTAAACATAAACCAAAATAAAATAAAAGTTTCCAGTTTCTTGTACTGCCACTGGTCTGCTCCAGCCTTCCATTCCTTCTGCTCCCCCTCCTCAACCTTACCTTTTTTACAGATACTCTACACTCTCTTGGGAAAGATCTCCTATTATATATTTTTGCAATGTCTAACAAAATAGAGCCTTGCTCTCAGCTTGTGCCTCTTTATATTACTGTAGCACAAACAGTGAAGGGCAGTAATGGTAATAGTTGGGAAAGCTGCTCAATAATTTTTCACCTTAGCATTTTTAACAGCAAATGGCAGTTCTGTGACACCGACACAGTTCAACTAGGACAATGATATTCAATTGTGCTGTCAGGAAAACTGGAAGAAAATGTCATGTTAAATCCCACTTCATTCAAAATAAAAATACTTGCTACCTGAACTGATCCAAAACACTTCAGAAACTGCATTTCGTAACCTGCACATGGATTCATGGGAACTCATCTTTTAAATAGCATAATCCATTTGCCACTGGGCTTATTTCAAGTTGAAGTCCAGCCAGACTGTCTGTTAGACACTAAAAAAAACCCCCAAATATAGGGCCACACAGTTTAAGATTGAGCTGATTTTAAGCAAACAAATATATATAGATGTGAAAATCCTGAAAACCCATCTTTTCCAATGAAGAAAAAATCTCAATTTTTAAAATCTATGAAAAAAATTTTTTTTCAATGTTTTATCCTGCTTCAAGGTAACAACCCAAAATGTGAGTGATAGGGATTTTTCAGGGAGCAATGAATTTTTGCTAATTGCCATTACTGAGGAACAGTTACTAGACTGTAGCAATAACCACACTTTGTGGTTCCCAGACTGAGAGTGACAGGGAGTGACCACCTCTGATGGAAGGGAAGAAAGGAAAGAAGTAATTCTTCAGAAGTTAGAAAACAATGCTGGAAAGGGCTAAGCAAACAGGTTGCCATGGAAAACGAGAGATAAGTGAAGCAGTTTTGGATGCAGTTTAATGGCGTAAAGAGTAAGAGAAGGATATTTGAACATGCATACTTCTAGAAGTGACTAGAAAGTGGTTTTTTTAATGTGTGTTTCTCAAAATGAGAAATAGAGGGAGTAGAACTATGACATAATTAAAATGGCTCCATGAATGGCTCCAGAAAGCACATGTGGGCAAGGAAAAAAGGGATTTCATTGCTCTTCAGTGTTCATGGAGAAAGGCTGTATTCTCTTGCAAAATCTACTATAATGCATAGAAGTATATATGTAAAATATAGTAAGAGAAAATGAACATATATAGAAGAGAAATCACCAGACCAAACATTTTACTTGTGGGGTTTTTTGGAAGTCCTTGTAGCAATGGTTTGTGGCCCAATGCCTTACTCTGTGTTTGCTGGTGCACATTAAATACTCCACACATACACACAGGGTTTATTTAAAGGTTTTATTGTTAGCATTATAATTAGGCCCCCAAATATACTGTGTGTATATATCAAATTAAGCTCCGGCAACCAGGGATTTTCTAGCAATATATACCACGGCTGAATTCCTGTAATTCTCGTGTTAAAATCTTTTACCATAACAACCTGTATTTAAATAAATAGCCTGTTACATTGCTCATGCTCACTGCGTGTTGTTGCTGCCTCTTTCCAAGAGAGAGCAGTAGTGAATTGTACTATCATTACACTGCAGAGTTTTACTCAAACACACTCCATTTACATTTTCGACTCCGTAACCTTTCAACCTATTGACCATGAAAAATGCTCCAACATAACGTGACACATATAAATGTTTAAAGTCCAAAGGGTAATTATCTATATTCATAGTTAAAACTGTGCCTTGATTTCACAATAGAAACCATATGTTCACTCAAAACACTTTCAATAGGCTAAATAGCACCCAGATTAACCCTGAGTTAGTTTACTGGTTAAAATAATAGCAGCATCTTCTTCTAATTCAGTAGTTCATTTATCATTTTCGATCAAGGCATGAATGTGATCTTTCAATATTTGAAAGCCTAACTTGAAAAATAAACTGCATGCAAGAATGGTAGGAACTGACCGATCCTTAAATTTTATCTTTAATGTCATGTAATGTGCCTGATAACAGCTCAAAATATGTTATTCAGCTTCAAGCAGAATTCTGGGTTGCTTTGCATTTAATAGACTGATTTTCTCTCCCAGGAGAAAAGGGCAATGACGTCCTGACTTTTTGTTTTGTCCACAGAACAGTGCTTAACAGATTGCCATTTAGAACCAATCTCGACCATTTTCTTTCATGAAAAATGCTTTTGGCCCAAATCACTTCCAGGAAGTATGGAAAGTGTAGAGCACAAGCACTGTAATACTCCCGTAAGGCCACTGCAGCATCAGTAAGAAAAGTCTAGCAGTGAAAGGTATACTAAATGGGATCTCATTTAGGTTTTCATATAAGCAAACTATTCAGATATGTATTTCCTTATCTTGTCCCTAGTAAGATAGAAAGAGATTATTTTGAACCTTTGGAATCACTGCAGCAGAAAATTACAAACAGAAAGCAAAAGTGAATCTTACAGGAGTAATGACAAGTCAAAGGAAAGAGACATACTTAAAAAAACCCAGCAAACAGGCAAATGACTTTTCAGTGAGTGCCAACTCTCTGCACATTAAACTGGTTAAAAGCTCTTTCTCTTCCTGCTTGTCATGTCATTGTTCCCTGTCAGGCAGCAGAGAACACCTCCAGCTAGTACATGATATACAGGATGCTTCATCAAAAAAGGTATTCTCTGTCTTTGAATTTGAATTGACACTTTCCTTATGTATATCACAAAAGCCCTGTGGAAATGGCAATGGACTACGGTGCAAAGAAAGCCATGAATTTTGCAGGAAGCTTGTTGGAATGCTGGTCTCATTTCAAAAGGACATTATTACACATGGACATGATTGCCTTAAAAGTGCAGAGGTATAACTATGAAAACAAAACAAAAAAATAAGTCTTTGTCTGGTCTTCAGCTGAGCTTCAGCTTTATAGAATAAAACCGAGTTCTTGTGCATACAAGGTGCTTTGTTCTACCTCTCCTGCCTTGGAAGAGAAAAATTATTCTCCTGCAGGGAGAGGCTGAGGCCACATGTTTGGTTTATTAGAATAAGAGTGTTGTCCCTCATAAATTTGGAATCTTCCCTTGAACTGTTGCCATTCTGAAACGCTGTAATTTTACATCCATCATTGCATGATATGCCCTAAACAAGTCAGTGGAACCATTCACCCTTACAAAAACTGGCACTCAACCAATTTATTCACTCTGCAAGAGTCTTTATACAGTTCTCTTGTACACCTTTGCCATCATTTATGCATCATTTACCATAAAGTGAGGAACTGCTAATAAATCCGTTATACTGAACGCTGCAAGTAAATCGGAAAGGTCTTTCATATTTAATATCACAGCGACTCTGTAGCCTTCATTTTGTCATACTGTAGATTATTTCTGGAGAAGTTTTACTTGAGTCCCAGTGTTATTTATCAGCAATCCTTCTGCACATCATCATGTCAACAAACACACTGAGGGTGTGTGTTTCCATGAGAACTGTTCTGCAAGATCAGTCCGAGTTAATATAGGCACGGTGTGACTTTCCTGGCTACGTGTAATTACAGCTTGGATTGTATGAACCTGGCTTGAAGAGGACTTTCAATTTGTCAGAATTGCTTGCTGTGTTTGCAGACCTCGGTATTTCTAAAATTCAAGTAGAAAGAGTGTTTCTTTTTGGTGGGTCTGCAGTGAAATTCTAGCAGGGGTTCCCAAATGGAAGAGCTACTGGAAGAGACTGAGGTGGAGGAACCCAAGCGCAAGAGAGCAAGACCAGGTGTCTCCATAGCATATACTAATAAATGCATTGATACCTGTCTCCTCCCATATCACACAGTTATAGTCCTGTTATGGCTCTGGGGAGGAGGATGAGCTGGGTGTAGAAAGTGTGTCCCCTCTGGTGCCTGTGGTGGCTTTCCTGGGAGCTGCTGCCCTTTCAGTTCAACCTCGCTCACGTGACAGTGGCGTCTGATCACACTGAGCTGAGGAACCTCCTCTTTTGTAAAAGTGGAAGAACGTTTTGTGCACTTTTCAGTACGTTTTAAACCCAGCCAAAAGGTGGATAAAAAAGCCAGGTGAAGACTCATTACATTTCCCTTGTCAGTAAGTCAACCAGTAAAGAAGTAGCAATACATAGTTAATGTTAATTGAGCTAAATCATGCTCTGCAAAATAACAGATTCCTGGCTGTTAATGCCTCAAGTGGTAAGAAAAGAGAGGTTGTTAGAAAACGAGGCAAGCAGCAGTTTCTGCTGTAAAATGTTGGGACCAAATTTTTTTACAGACATAAAGACACCAGATAAAGAATCATGAAATCATAGAATCATAGAATCATAGAATCAGCTGGGTTGGAAGGGACCTCCGAGATCATCAAGTCCAACCCTTGATCCAACCCCGCTGTGGTTCCCAGCCCATGGCACTGATGCCACATCCAGTCTCTTCTTAAAAACCTCCAGGGATGGAGAATCCACCACTTCCCTGGGCAGCCCATTCCAATGGCTGAGCACCCTCTCTGCAAAGAAATTCTTCCTAATCTCCAACCTAAACCTCCCCTGGCACAGCTGAAGACCCTGAGCCCTCTTGTCTTGCTGAGAGTTGCCTGGGA
>NW_020897721.1:6777627-6945546 GCF_003984885.1 Neopelma chrysocephalum
TCCAGTCCCTTCCCCAGCCTCGTTGCTCTCCTCTGGACCTGCTCCAGCACCTCAATATCCTTCCTGTCTCCTTCAGACCCTGCCTGAAGGGAAGAGAGAGTCAATCTCTCCTCCCCTCATATTTATATGTTGTAGTGGGTTGGTTTCTTGGATTTTTAGGCCTTCCTTAAGCAACGGGGTCAGGAATCTAAGGAAGTATTCCATATCATTCCTTTCCATAACACAGCATATAAAAAGGTGTAGATAAGAGAGTTCGCTCTTCTCTCTCCTGGTGGCTGAAGACAACAGGTCCCTCTCGCAGACGGTTTTGCTTGTACAGGCCAAAACCTGCCTGCTCTCACCTGCCATTATCTCCAGTTTCTCCAGGAGGCATGAGGGGAGTTGGCTGCTGCCTTGCACAGCTCTGCTGTCCCGCTCAGGGAAGTATTTAATTTGTTTTTATATTTATTCACTAGCTCTCTATTAACGGGTATATTTAGGAGATATTTGTTTTTAGGTTTCTTTTTATCCCTGTTTGTTTTCCTCCTTCCTTTTCCCTTTTTCCCCCCGTTGTGTATAATATATTCAAACTGTGTATATAACTGTAAATATACACTATATATATATATTTGATATAATCCCGTTTTGTTCCAACTTCTTTCAGGTTTTTTTCCCTGTGGTTCGTTTTTTTTCCCTCACTTGGGCAGGGAACGATTCCACGATTTTCTAACTCCAGCAGCTCCCTTGTTCACCCATTTGATTGAATGCAATGGAAGAATACACTGATACTCTTTGAAAACTGGGTTTACAAGGTGTATTTATACTTTTTACAATTTATTTTTGTATTAGGTAAAATGGGTTTTGCTATATCCCCTTGTTCACCCAATGGAAGAATACACTGATACTCTTTGAAAACTGGGTTTACAAAGTGTATTTATACTTTTTACAGTTTATTTTTGTATTAGGTAAAATGGGTTTTGCTATATCCCCTTTATAGCACACAAGTTGTGCTTACTTACAGAACACTCATGCATAAGAAGACTCTTACACAGTACATTGCAGTTATTATCCTTTTTTTTAGAGAATTAGCATCAACACACTTGCAATATGTTTCTCACTGTAGCCAAAATATGTTGTGTTTTTATCTTTTATGACTACAGATGATGGCAAATCTGTTCTGGTTCAGAAGTATTGCAAAGCTTTTTAACACAGAGTCAAGGACTTTAAAAAATATAAATATACATATACGTATATATAAAATACTGTTCTTAGGTTACAAATTGCTATGTTATTATATATGCAAAATATTAAAAAGCTGCTGCTGATGTAAAACAGTGACAAAGGGTACAAGGTGTCAGTGTCTAGGAAAATTCGTTCACAGCAAATGCATCCAATACCAGTGCTAAAAAAAATAAAAATCCCTAGAGGCCAAGTTAGTTTTTAAATCCCCATGTGAGCCCTGGCATTGCAAACAAGGTAGTATGAAAATTTCTACAGATGGCTGCTTAATGTGTAAATTAATCTGACTCAGTAAGGATCATGCTAGTCAGTGGCAGTTATAATTATAGATCAGTATAAGATCTTGCTCTACAAATTTGTACAACGACAAAACTACCATACAAGCACACGTTTATTTAAATACTTTAATTATTTACTGTCAGGATTTGTGACACATGTATGCTTCAGCTTGCAAACATTAACTAGGAATGATACACTACAGTGTAGCTAGCATAAAAATAAACAAGGTGGCTGAAAAAAACCCTCCCAAACAACGAAACCCCAGCCCGCAGGAATAAAGAGCACCAGAACACATAAAATAATCCAATCAGACATAAAACATCTCATTGAGTGCAGCTGTCCTCAGGAAGTCAAGAGAACAATAAAGTGCAACATTTTAGAGAGAAAGAAAAAATGCAGGTATCCTCAGTTTGGGTGTATATTTACAACTGGAATAGAAAGGTATGGAAAAACTTCAAGGCAATGGATGGAAGTTTATTTAAAGCAAACATGTTCACAGTTAATGAGATTTGTGGGAGTTTTCAACCTTTATTTTTTTCCTCAGGAGTTAAGGGGAGCAACAACCTTGAAGAGCTCATCTGTTCTGGTTACTCACGTAGGAAAACAATCCCTTGCTCTCTCTCTATCAACATGTGCCAAAGAACTTACCATGGCAAATGGGCAGCCATTGACAAATACACTCTTCTTTTTTTTTTTTCTTTATTTTTTGTTGTTTTCTTTTTTTCATTTCATAAGAAAAACACCCTGCTTTGATCCTGGCTATAGTCAATTAAATGGAAACCTTACTAAAATTTGAAAGTGCTCTTCCCTTTACAAAAGAAATAAAATCAATAAAAGAGAGAAAGGGAGATAAAGAAAAAGAAAAGCAGATGACAAAGAGAATGAAGGAAAAATAGGATGATAGTGGAAGAGAAGGAAGGAAGGAAGCAAGGAAGGAAGGGAGGAAGGGGGAAAGAAAGAGAGAAAGAAAAAAGAGAGAGAGAGTAAGAAAGAAAGAGAGAAAGAAAGAGAGACTAGGTGAGATCTATTGCTGTTATACTTCAAAGTGATCATAATTTCCTTACTAGTGTATACTTTCAGATAGCACTGCAACAATATTTCTGCAAGTTTAGGGAGTGAAAGGTACTGATTAAAGTGGGCTGTTGTGGCATTTGAGAAATGCTCCAACTGTACACCTAGTTTATAATATATATAACGTGAAAATGGAACCTCAGCTTCATTGCTTTTGTCTGAAATGTTAGACAAACTGTAAAAAAGAAAAATTGTTTCGGTGATAAACTCAAAGTACAAGCATTTGGACATTTTTCTGAAGGATTCATGCTGTGGCTTGTCTAAACTCCCCACCACCACTGAATTCTTAAATATGTTTACTTGAAAAGGTCAATAGCTGGTTATCCTGTAAACTTTCCTCTAGGCTAGATAATAACAAAGTATTAGTTTTTGCTCATCTTTAGTTGTCAGCCACTCACCAGGAGGTAGCCAGTGTGCTCATTTTTCCTCAGATTGTAAATGAGAGGGATAAAAGTGAACCAGAGGCAAATAGTTGACTTCCTTTTTTTTTTAAAAAAAAAAAAAAAAAGAAAAAGTCCTGGAAAAGAAACCTTAAGAAAAAAGGAAGAGACATGTAATTAAGTCATAACCCTCTACAGCAAGAGGATAAAGTACATGAAGAAGCAAGTGCATTCAGCTCACAGACAACAAAGCAAAGAAAAGCTGTTTGTTAAACCAAACAATAATGTATCTTGGTAACGTGAGGTTTCCATGAGGTTATCACTGTTGTACAACAAACATACAAAATCTGTGTTAGTCAAAGGGTTCCTGTAGCCAATCACATTGTAGTGAAGAAAGACTGTCCTAGAACTCCGTGGCAGAAATCAAATTTCTCTGAACTGTGAGCACTGCCAGTAGAAAACCAAAACCAAATTAAAAACCAAACAAGAACAAAACACCTTCTCCCCTCTTCCCCCCACCCCTGCCCCCCAAATGTTTTGCAAAGTTGGTCTCTAGAATGCTTTGCATTTTCTCTAAGGTTTCTAAAGGAAATAGTGTTGGCAAATTGGCCACAGGGTCCAACACCAGTGTGTGTTTTAGCACAAGACTAAAAGTCTTGGCCCTAGACAAGGCCACAGCAATCGAGGTTGGCTGGAGGAAATGGTAAATGTACTTGCTCCTTTAATTGCATGGGTATATTGATCATTAACCTGTCAAGATTACCAGAAAGGGTGGGACTGTTACAGTGGAAGATCAGGCAGCAGTAACAAGTCACTTCATACTTATATTCTGACATGTAGACAGGAGTCTGTGGTTGCTCTCTTGGTTAAGAATATCCTTGCTACATCAAAAACAGTGTTACTGCAGCAATCTCTAGATAAAGGTTAAGCTTGGAGCCTTCGGAAAATAAAATTAATTAGAAGAGTAACAAATACTTGATGAGACCACAAATGAATTCAAGGTGGGCTCTGAACTGGCTGTCAATGATGTAAACCATCATCACATGAAGGAGGCTGCCAGAAAGAGGTTTCTTCTCCTAAACCCACTACAGAACATGATCCAGGGGCAGTTTGTGTGCATGGGAATGGGCCAGGCTGCCTTGGGTCCCCCTGGTTTGGAATCTGCTTTCCCATCTGTCTCCGTTGGCCAGGACACCTCTCCCCCAGCTTGGTCCATCGTTGCTGGATATTTTTGTCTGTAACACATTAAAAAGTGCTCAACAGGTGTATGGTGTCCATGGAACCTGCTGTGCTCCTTGTACTCTGCTTTTTCAGGACACTTGGGTACTGTTTGCTGTTTGTACATTGGTAAGCATGCAAAGAATTTTTAGGCTATGAATGATTTTTTAAAGTGATCTTTATCTAAATTCAAACAAATAGGGTATGTTCTTCCAGCAAATTTTTGCTTCTTCACGGAATCACAGAATATTCTGAGTTGGAAGAGACCCAGAAGGATCATTGATTCCAGCTCTTAAGTGAATGGCCCACATGGGGATTGAACCCAAAACTTTGCCATTATCAGCATCATGCTCTGACCAACTGAGCCACCCAGTTCCCCCCAACTTAATAATCTATGACAGGTCAGTAAGCAGAATTTTTCAGTGACCACATATTTTGAATTTGATGATTTTCTATAATAAATCTGCAATTTACAAGTTAAGATTTGAATCTAATTCAAAGCCAGACCTACTCTTAAAAAAATTCAGTTGTTTGGTCTGATTACATGTGGAGGTCAATTGGAATTGATTATGGTTCCCTTACTGGAAGTGCACATTCTGATAAGAATGTTTAGTCCAGCATTTGTTTTTCCTGAGCATTCTCCAATGATATGATTGTTAGAAGAGTTGAAAGCATTCTACTGATTAAAAAGGTCAGATCAGTCCAGTTTCTTTGTCTTGGCCACTGAAAAAATAATAGATGTCCAAAAATAAAGAAACAGACAGCTGGGTGGAAGGAAGGGAAGTCATAATAGAGTGTAATATTGATTTTCCTCTTCTCTTAGGCATCTAGTGCTTCATCCAGAGGATTCCTCCCTGATTTTCTGCTGCAAGGCAGTGTCTAGTATACCATGTATAGTTAATTAGTTGAGCTAAATAGTATGCAAAGATTAGCATAAAGTACAGCTAACCATGTCTGCCATATGTTCAATTGTGCTTTAATGTGAATATGGAGGAATAATTACATAGTATCTGGCATATTACTCTTTTCCTATAATTTACGTAGCAGTATTGCAATATAATTATGTTCATAAACTCAGACAAACCCTTAAAAGTAATGAAAGTCACAGGTCAGGACCAAAATTTTAATCCTAGTTGCAGTGGGGAATCAAGTTAACATGAGAGCATCACTTTAGTGTATTATGTGTATTAAATGTTTCATGTTTACATGTTTCATGTATTACATATTTAAATGCCATTTTCAATCCCTTCCTAAGTCTACTTTTTTTTTTTTAAATTTAAAAATCCCACTGATTCAATATCAGATATCACAGCTTTGTTGATTATACCCCAAATAATGTTTCCTTGGGTTCCTCTGGCTGGAGTGGCTACAGGCACCAGTGTAACGTGGTTTTGCAGGTGGGAGAAGAAGCTCATATTTCCAGCTAATATTTTCAGGTGTTTCTTAATATGACTTTTCCTTGAAAGGTGGGGAAAAATTAAAATATGCCTGTCTAAAAGAGACACTGTGATGGTGAAAGGCCAAATCCACTTGGTCAAAACAGAAATATTCACATGAAATTCAAGAAACCGGGTGATCTGTGTACAAATACATTTTTGTATTCATGGAAAAACTCATTAATATGATACCAACTCCTGCCTTCACTGCAACCACTGTACTTCTGGTACTTTATACCTTCTAGAAGGCCATTAAAAGCTCTTTGCCCTTAACATCCTGCAGCTTCTGGGTCATTGTGCTGCTACTTGTGGAATCATGTTCTTAATATTGTGTCCTTCCTCCTCAAGCCCAATGTAGAATAGTTCCTGTAATCAGTTTAGCTGAAATCTGAGTGCTGCTAGAAAACTCTTTCCTGTCTCCAGTTTTGTGTACTTTTCCTGGATGGATGTGCAGTTGCATTTTGTTGTATACAGGAGGGGAAAGTAATGAGAAAAAAGAAGAGAAACTAAAGTTGGTTAGATGCAGGATGCTTTTGTTTGCTCTTTTGCTGATTCCTAAACAGGAAAAAATAATTCAGTTATGCAAGCTTTTCCAACTTGTGTCTGAGATCTCTGAATTTTCAATACTTAGAAGACCACCCTACAGAAGTAGAAACCTAAAAATCCACTTTTAAAGACACCAGAGTAAGTTCATATTATTTGATTTTACTTTTTTACTCAACAATTCTGACAAAAGTGTTCAGAGGAATGACTATGGACATACTTTTCAGAATAATTGCAATGTAACTCAGGTTGAGATTAGATGATACTCTCTCTCTGTCCTGCACTGATTTACAGCAAAAAAAAAATTACAGCAAAAAAAAATTTATATAAAAATATAAATCAACTGATGATACATTTCAGCTCAACTATTAAACCCACATTTTCATGAGTAAAGATACAAAGCCCTAAGTGGGACAGTGTTACAAGCATTAGTTTGGCAACAGTTCTTTAAAATGTCTTGGAGTAGAAGTGGTCTTTGCTTTCTTAGCAAATATATGTGCAATTGTTTTCACAATTATGCACAATACTGAGCATATAAAAGTGCTACAAACATTTTTAGGAGTCACTGCATGTGCTCTGCCAAGGCTGCAGAATTGTAATTTACTACATACAAAAAGGAATAGAGCAAATGTTGCCTCACATTCTCAGCTTCTCGAGTTTATATGCTGCATTTAAACATTCTGCATTTTATTGTGACTATTTGGCACCAAATCTCATGTGCAATAAACCAAAAATGAACTTGTGCTGTTTCCTCATTCCTGTTGTTATATCTGGGCTGATCTCCAGCCTGTGCATGGCTCCTCCCTCCAGCTATTTATGATTTTAAAGACTTTTCTAAGTTTCCAGTAATGCTGAATAGCTGTTGATAAAATTTCAAATTCTCCAAGGTCTTTTTTGAATTAGTTCTTAAAAAATATTATGCTTTAATGGTTCCATCCACTTTCATATACAATATGTGGTAAAATAAAACACTGACTTTTTCCTCATCTTTCATTTTTCTTGTTAGAAATGCATTCAATCTTTTTTTTTTTTTTAATATGCAATCCATTTCCCTCATTACAGCTGAATTTTACTTCAACCCCTTCAACCCACTGTTCAATTTTTTCTTTCTTTTGATAAAACACAGCATATTTGCCTCAAATCTGATCTGGGGTTTTCAGAGAGAAGACAACTCTGTAGAAGAGTTTTCTGATGTAAGTGGGAACTAAATTTTTTAAATCCTTTACTTGTTCTTCCCAGAATGTTGACTGACAAAATAGTTCAGAACTTTTATAAAACCTTCTCTTATTTATTACCTAGTTGCATATCTAAACCCTTGCTTCACTTGAATACCTAATATTCCCATTGGAGCTCAGACCTGTGCAGCATCGTGAAACAAAGGCTGAATTCTCCAGGAGCTTCCAAGGATATTTGGAACTATTGTTTGATTAAATAACATCATCCATTAAACTTCTTTGTCTCTTCTTCCTCCAGATTTTGCCTTTTCTTCATATTCCTTTTTTTGTCTCACATTTCAATTCTATCTCCTGTCTTGCCTTCCATCAAACTTTCATTTTCCATTTTCAGTTCTAATATTTCACTGCCATATTTCCCCAGTTCATAGTCCTTTTCTGTTTACCTTAAAATATCTCCTGAGGTATTTTTTTAACCTCTAATTTTAGTTTTCTTCTGCCGTCCCAGATGAACTAAAACTCTGGATGCCAGACCTTCTGTATGTGAAAAAAGAAAAAAACCATTTTTTCCTTCATTTCATGAGCCTGCGAGACAGAAGCGTGAAGGTTGAGATAGGGAAAGGCAAAAAGAAATCAGCTTTACTGCATTTAAATTTAGCAGTTAAAGGAAAACCCTGAAGGAAAAGTGGCACCAGCCTGAAGCAGATTTTAATGAAATTAGTCTGTGGAATCTTGTACCTTTCACTGACTAAACATGAACCTCTTCTTTTCCCCCATTAATGCAGTGCAAGGGAAGGGAAAGAGATTCAATCCTTGACATGGCTCAGATGAGAATTTCCTGTAAAACTGACTCCAGAGCTTTCAGCACTTTGGCAGATGACTCAAGAAAAACTGTCCATGAAACCAGTGAGAAGCAGCAACAGGGAATCTACATTAAGCCAGATAACCTGACTCAGGATTTTAATGAAAAGACTGGCTGGATTCTTCTTTTTTTCACTAAGTGTATGATTCTTGTAGTTTGAATTAGGATGAAAATGTAAATATATAGCTCATTACCTGGTTCCTGGCCTAATGACAGCATCAATATACTTCAAAACTGTTTTTCTTCTGATATTTAAATGAAATAAAAATTATTTCTGTTTTATTTAAAGAATATATCTATCTATCTATCTATCTATCTCATATTTGGCCTGTACTTAGCCAAATTCTGCTCAGTTTAGCCCCATATGCTGCCAGAACTCAGAGTTATACTTTGTGGATATCACTGTACTTTTTTTTTTTTTGTAATTAGAAATGGCTTTGATGTTTTCAAAGTTGCTCTGGGAATTTGGATGACCAATTCACATTCACTCTCATGGGACCTGGACAAATGTTTAATTCATTTTTATATAATGCTTTAAAAAGCTTCAGTGCAATAATCTCTAAGAATTGACTTTAATACAGTTCCAGACCCCCCCATAACATTTAAGTTCCTATTGCATTTATTTTGTGTACCCTCCTAGATACACGTGGCCCAACAACAGACACTATTATTAAGAAATCTTTCCAAGGCTCACTAAAATAACTTCTACTTGATCAAGTGTCCTTTTATCGGTGTTAATTGTTCAGTTTTATACTTAATAAATGGATTTTAGAGAATATCTAATGGGGCTGTCAATGTGTTTTTTTCCAGGACACTTGAAGTGTACTTACTAAGTCCATTGAACAGTTAGTTGTTGCCCAAACAAATAAAACCAACATGGTTTTCACCTATAGAAAAAAAGGAAGGGATAAAGTTATTTAATAAACATTAGGACCAATGATGTCTGTTTCCTTACAGACATCTTGCATCCCAAATGTTATTTTTCAATAATTGTATATTGTCCCTGTTCAGAGCATCTCCTTCAAAACTGTCTTCTCTGTCTGGATTCCCTCTTTACTGGTTGGACTGGAGGCATTTTACATTTTGTTTCCCTTCAAGCTGAATATTTGCCTGTCAGGGTGATGCTGATTTAGTTACAATGCCAGAGAGAGCAACTTTTCCTACAGAGGAATAATGTGGGTCTTGCTTACCATTATGCTTTACTTGTAGGAACTCTCAAAGATTAAGTTGTCTCTTTGTTAAACATCACTGAAATCAGCCTGCAAGTTCTAAAACCATTGAAAACCTAAAAGACAGATGGCAAAAATTTTATACAAGTGCACAAGACTCATTTTTCAGTGAGAGGACTAAAAATCTCACTGTTGTCAGCATTACTGGAATGTTTCTGAGGTTGTAACTCTAAAAGAATCATCTAATATTATTTAAAAAATATTTGCATATTAAATCTGCTGATGCATTAACATTTATAGCCATTATGTCGCAGTGTTTTTAATTTCAAAGTTAATTTCTGCTCCAAACAGTTCAAATACACATTTCACAATAAGAAAGAGGAAAACAGAAGCCCTTGTTTGAACACTGTTCAAAGTGTTTTCCAGAAATGACAATCAGCCAGTTCAAGTCTATAGGAAAAGATGCTCAGAGAACTCACAGTTCACTATCATGAGCATTAACAGCAATGTTGATTAGGACTTTTTCCTTCCTTTTGCATTAGAGATGATCCCTGGTCATTTTAGGACTAAGAATTCCCAAATGGTCTTAATTTCAATGATCTACCTATACTGAGCACAACCTTACTGCTTTTATTAAAACAGATCAGTCATGCTTGCCACAGGTAGAGATAGACCAAAAAGGAAATAAAGGAAAAGTTAAAGAAGAAAAAAAAGGTTTTAAATGTTTTAAAATATTCCGTCTGGTTTCTTTGGATTTTTTTGGGGGGGATTTTTTTTCTTTGAAGTCTTGCCTCTGAGACAAGGCAAATATTGGTTTCCAATACGTGATAAATTGGGAGAATCTCTGAATGTGGTCCCACACTAAGCATGATGGAATTTACTGTTGCTGCACTGCCTGTCTCAGACACACAGTAGGTTGCCCACTTTTCAACACAGAGCAGTTACATTTTCCCAGCTGGGAGCACAACATTATCTGTAATGCTACTTTTCTCAGAAGTCCATTTCTTAGGTTTAGGAGCTGTGGACCTCATCACTTCCGTATTAAGAAGATACAATAAGGTATAACATGGACATGACCATCCAAATCCCCCCCTTTTTGTCAGTAACATTAACTCTCTGACTGCCAAAAACGTCAAATAGAGCAGGAACAACAGGAACAGTCATTTACTTTTAGAGGAAGGTGACATTTCTACTCTTTTGGTACATTAGCTCCTTTTGAAATGCCACAGAACGTGCACAGAACTGCTGAAATTTAATAAAAAAATTACTTATGCAAAGCAGAACATTAAAAAAAAAGACAGAGAAGGTTACAGTTGGAAGTTCAGAGAAGTTAAAAGACATATATATATATATCAGGATTGGGAAGTCTCAAATAAATTAATAAAAAACCTCAAACCAAAAAACAAAAATAGATTTCCTCTGGGGGAAGTAGAAACAAATGGCAGTACTTTAGTCAGACCAAATATATTCCAGGGGAAGAACAAGGAATAACTCCATGGGTGGCCAAGACACATAGACCTGTCCTTCAGTCCAGTAAATGGCCCAGAATCCTAAACAGGAAAGTACAGAAGAAAATAAACAACTTGTGAAAGTGAGCAGTAGCAGCTGGAATCAGTCTGGTCCCCACCCTTTAATAAATCCAAGATGTAAATAGCTCAGAGGAACAAATCTCTAAAGCAAGAGCCCCCGGTACATGGTTAATACTTCGATTTTCCAGGTGCCATGTAGCAATTTAAGGCACAGCATGCAAGCATGGGCAGCTCAGGGCACTGAGAAAAACAGGGGCAATTTGAGGAGCATGTGGTGGAAGAATGATCCCAATGCTGTTTGCTTTCCTGGAATGACTGAAAGGTTAAGAGGAAACTAAAACAGCCAGGGCTACTCAAACTGGAGAAAAATAACAGGCAAATTACAAGAAACATCCCTTTTTCCTTATTGGCAGTCAGAGACACTGAGGGAGAGTGTGTCTTGATATTCATGGTATAAGGTCTGGGATTTTTTTTCCTTTTTATTTTTTTAATTTGACTGAAATAAATTTTAATAAATCCACTATTTTTTATTTAAGAAAAAGAGAAAGGAAAGTCTACACTTTCAAAACTACTGCTGATGTAGATGTTTGCTACAGCATAATATCATGGGTTGATGTCTGGCATAAATGACTCATAATTTAAGCTCCCTCATATGAAGACCTGAAGTGGTGCCTCTCAGAGCTGCCACAACATTTTTCTTCTTTGTAAGTCAGGAGGTTTCTCTCCTGTGGAGCTTGGGAATGAGGAATAATGAGGAAGACTTGACTCTTCCCACTGCCAATCCCAAACTAGTCTGAGATTCAGAAAAACCTGTGTTCTATAAACCACTGACCTTGTGACTAAAAGTAGGGTCACTTGTATGAACTGAAGCAAAAGTAAGCTCTTGGTGTTTGATTTCTGGACAAATGGCATTAAAACTCTTTGCAGGTATTTAACAAGGGGCTTGTAAACTTTACCAACATTAGAAAGAAATCACTTGGAGTGGAAAATTTATTCTTGCAACTATATGTTAAAAGGGAAAAAAGCCACAACAAATCTGGAAATAGATGGGCCCAATGTGAAATGGGGTCTGGGTGTACATCCTTTATCTCTGCTTCATAAACTAGCAACTCTAGAAAACAACACTTTTGGGAACCTGCTCAATATTTCAAAATTGGACATTTCCAGATGCCTGCAATGATGTTTAGTAAAAGAGAAATGGATATGCATCAGAGAACTTTGTGTAGAAAGTTAGGGCAACATTCATCCAATCCATCTATACTGATTTCCAGGGACTATAATCAAATCAGTCTGTCAATCCCATTGCAATTCAGACACTTTTTTTTAAGGAACAGGAGAGATTATTAAGATTAGCACCACATAAACTATTAATAGCACTTTTAAAGGATGGAGGGACTTAAAATGTTTTAAAATATTGATAACAAGTAAGTAATTTTTATTCAAATGTGACAAAATAGAAAAAACTGAACTGCAAATATAATAGAACCATAGAATATGCTACATATAATAGAATCATAGAATATGCTGAGTTGGAAGGGACTCATCAGGATCATGGAGTCCAACTCCTGGCCTTGAGCAGGACACCCAAAAAATCACACCACTGCCTGAGAGCATTGTCCAAATGCTTCTTGAGCTCTGTCAGCCTTGGTGCTGTGACCACTGCCCTGGGGAGCCTGGTCAGTGCCCAACCACCCTCTGGCTGAATTTATTTGAATTATTCTAATCTAAAAGACTATCTTTGATCTCAAGATGTTTATATTTGTACTGTGGCCCTGGACAGAAGAAAGAAACACAGTGGGAAAGTGAAAAACCAGTCAATGAAGCACAAAGCTGTTTTGAAATTTGTAGGGGAATTAAGAAGAAAAAAAAGGGTTACCATAAGCATTTAGTGACAATTTAGATTCTGCTCTTATTTTAGCTAAAGCCGTTCAGCCATCTGACATTGGAAAGTGATATTTTCAGGATGAGTAGCAGAACATACTGCAAGGAACAATTCTGACCTTTTTGTAGTACTAAGAAACGTTTTATGACTGATTAGGGTTCAGTTAGTAACTATTCAACCTAGACTTTTTGGTTAACTGGAGCAGACTGACTATTTGAGCTTCTAAGAAATACAGATGGACAAGGTCAGTACATCTCTGTTTTTCACCCAGGCAGTCAGGTAGAAAATTAGCCAACTGAACTCCATCTGTCTTTTCTTTTTATTTTTTTTTTTAACTTCTTCCTTTTTTTAATTTCCCCCCCCTTCTCTCCTAATTAGGCTTGTGAAAAAGCTTTCAGCTTCCTTTTACTGTTCTTTCAGCCTTTCCCTGTTGGCTGGTATTGTCCTGTCATAGCATTCCACGGAGCTCTTTGTTTCTGGGCTTTTTTTGCACCACTGGTTACAGACTTTAAATTGGAGTCATTAAGTTGTTGTGCAGTTTTCAGACGTATGACCACCAATGTAAAGGTCAGGTCACCCATTTCTAAGATAAACTGCTGAGTTATGCTTTATTGAGTATAAGCCTGCATAGACCTTGCTTGGAATTCTTCAGTAGAAAACATCCCTACATTGACACGAAGCAAAGTTAGGTGAATTTAAATGTATTAACCATAAATATAAAAAAGACTTTCTTTTTCTTGCCCTGCACTTGGACCAGAATATATGTTAGACAACAGTGAGGTGACTCACGTGGTACTGAGAAACTGAAGTATAATTCCTGATTTAAACAGAAAAAGACCTTGAAAATCACAGTGTCTCGCAGGAATTTTCTAATTATTTTGAGTAACTGCCATTTTGTGGTTCGTGATAATTTTTTCTCTCTCCTACTTCCCTCCTTCTTGTACCTCATCTTGATCTCATTGTAACTCAGAATTGAATTTTTTTTTTAAATGTCATACTTAGTATGGAAACCTCGATACTGGGAATGTTAGTATCTCCACCCACGGATATTCTATCAGATGTCACATTTGAAGCAATTCTTATATTAAGTACCAACTTCACTGCAAAGGGCCAGGTATTTTCCAGGGGAAATGATCATTCCCAGGTATTTGGCACTGGTGAGGCCCCACCTCAAATCCTGTATTCAGTTTTGGGCCCCTCACTACAAAACAGACACTGAGATGCTGGAGACAATCCAGAGAAGGGAATGGAGCTGGGGCAGGGTCTGGAGCTCAAGTGTGATGAGGAGCAGCTCATGGAGCTGGGAGCTGCTGATCCAGTTGGAAGTTGTCCCCCTAAATTTCATAATTCCAGGTGAAAATAATAGGTTTGCCATTGAAAATACAATTTATAATATGATAGCAACTGGCTAAATATACATTACACACAAAACTTTGTCAGTGCTTGTGTGGAAGGACCAAAGCAAAGGTTTCTGCTCCCCTCTCCAACGCAGGCAGGTGACCACAATGTTTTTATTTATCAAAAACCACAAAAGCATGTCAAGGGCACTGTTCCATACTAGCTGATGAACAGATATTTGGGTTTAAGTTGTCATAAAAAGGCCCATTTTGAGGTTGTGATTGGGACAGCAGTTATACATGATAATGTCTTGGGATCAACCCAGGTGGAGCTGGAAGGGGAAATGGTAACTAAAACCTCTCCTTTTCCTAAATTTAATTAAAGAATCATTTTGAACATACATGAGAATATTGAGACTATTTTTAAAGGCATAATTTAAGGACAGCATTGTTCAATTCACCAAATGTACTTGATGTGAATTCTTCATTACTCTGGATGGAGCAACATCAACATTTTTTTTTTCCTTTTGGGCTCTTAATGTAACTCTGGGATTCTGATATCTGAAATTGTGCCTTCAGAAGCTGAGTAGAATTGCCTCGCTGAAGATTATTATTTAAAAATATCAGGTTGCACTCAAAACAACATGGGAAAAGCACAGATAAATGCAATATTATTTTTACAAATGCATTCATCACAGAGGATATGTCTTAATCTACTGAGTGTTCTTCAGACAGAGTGTTCAGCACCATCTCCCTCCTTTTGATGAAATGTAGTCATTTTTATATCACCATTTCTATAGCAGTGTAAAAGAACATATGACAATTTATTATAGGATTAGACAAAAATTACTCAAGCCTGCCAGTACAGCTTTATGATGGTTTTGTCTGCTCTGCACTCCTTAAAGATCGAACTTTTTGCTGTCTTTACACATATGTACATAAATTTCCTTGGGGTAAAACTGAAGCAACCTAATTATTTGAAAGATTTATTCCTGTTATAAGTTAAAACAATTGCTCAGGGGTAGTAGGTTGGTTTTTTTTAACATAAGTATAAAGACAAAAATGAAAAATTAAAAATATTGAAGGTGAACTGAAATTATCAAGTTTCTAAAGTATTTTGACTGAGGTGATGCCAATTGCTATCATACTATAAATTGTATTTTTAATGGCAAAACCTATTATTTTCACCTGGAATTCTGAAATTTAGAGGGACAACTTCCCACTGGATTAGCAGTTAAAAATGTCAGGATCCTTTGCAACCTCAAAATACAACAATCTCACCTTTGGCTTCAATCCAAAAAAGCAGCACTAGTATGGGCTGCTTATTTTAATTTTATCTTGGCATGGGATCTTCTGGATTAGGAGATAGAAATGAGCTCAACTCTTGGGTTTACATCTAATCATAATATATTGAGACATGTGCTTTATTCCATCTCTATTCAGAAAAAATAGTATTACTTTTGTAGAAGGAATGTAAAATATTTGTCCAATTAATATGAATTTCAAATTGATTCTGAAGTTACTGAAATGCCTGTTACTATCTTTGCTGTCTGAATTGTGCATTAATACAAAAACTGTGAAATCAATAGGGTTTTGGTACACGGGACACAGTATTTTATCATTTGTGTTTTGACAGTGAAATGCTTTTGAGTCCCTTATTTTGGAGGACATGAGCAGCCTTTGATTACAACAGCGATGAAAAATCAGATTTAAAGTGTTCCCTTTGAAAAGTCTGTAGGCATTTATAAGGAACCATCAGCTATTATCAGAATCCTCTGAAGCCCTGCAAAACAGTCTAATACATGAAAGTCAACATTTAATATGCTATAGTCTCATGTTTCCGTGCAGTAGCTCCAAGGAAATCAATTTTTCAGCTCGAGGGTGTTTTGAATTGGTGCAGTTCTGTAACATTCGTAAATGTTATCCAGAACGCCTTCAAAAATAACACAATTTAATAATCACAGATGTTCCTACTCTGTCTTCATAGCAGCGTTAAAATATCATGACAATGAGATTTATCAGATTTCATGGTACCTACAATATGCACAGAGCTATTTTTGGCCAGGGTTTAATATGACTGAAAGTGAATAAACTCAATTGTAAACTTTTAGAAGACTTTGCGTGAAAGTTTTTTGGGTTTTTTTTTAGAAGAAGCACTCCCTTCTTCACAGCTGAGATAGGATCGAGCTACAATCACGTGAGAAACGCTGCATTTGTGCTCCAGGATATTGAAATTTTAAAAGGTTCTCCTGAATCCGGCTGAGGGATAAAATGCTTTGGGGTGTGAAGCACCCAGGGCTGTTTCAAATGGTACCGACCACGATTGCTCTGTGTGGTAGTTTAGTCTGGGCCTTCCTTGGTGACCAGTTTGTAACCAAGTGCCCAGATTTACACAGTATTCCCTACGATTTTTACGTAAGCCGAGGTATAAGAAGAAAGGAGGAGAGGCCTTGGCCCCTCTTTCCTTCCGGCAGCTTTGGAGATGTGGGTTCCCTGCTGTTGAGTCTGTCGTGTTGGGGAGTGAGGCCTAGTGAGGCCTAGTGAGGCCTGGTGAGGCCTAGTGAGGCCTACTGAGGCCTGGTAAGGCCTGGCCAACCTTGGGAGGCGGAGGTTGCTGGCGATCGTTCCAGTGCGACTTTCCGTTGTCCCAAGGACAGTAGTAAGATATTCTTTTGCTAATTCTTTTAGTTGCTAGATCTTGGGCTGTTGATCATGTATATTTTATTCTGGTTTTGTTCCTTTTTTCCCTTCCACCTTCCCTTTCCTTTTTCCTTTTGAAATTGTACATATATTTCAATTGTATATAAATGTAATATAAGTGTAAATATATTTATATATATGGCTTTAGCTGTCTCTCTCTCGTTTCGGTTCTCTTGGTTTTTTCCCTCTCTTCTCCCTTGGGTTTGAGGGGGGAGAGGGGAGCTCTTGTGGGGAGGTTTGGAGATTTGGCAGGGAGCCAGCTTCAAACCATATCACTCTGCAAAGACTTTTGCAGTTCACATGTCGTGGGATTTTCTCCCCCATGTCTCATTGTGCTGGACACAGGCGGGGACAACTCAGACTTTGGATTTGCCACAGTGTGCCTCTAAAATCAGGGAGTAGGTGGAGATGTTACCAAGTGCTTTGGATTGCATTCCTCTGATCTGAATGGATCTTTGGAGGCACCCACATCTCACTGACTGACACAAAACAGGCCCAGTTCAGAGGCTAAACACAGCACTGCAGGTCTTTGCCCTACAGTTTAATAAGGAGAGATTTCCTCCTTTATTCTGCTAAAGCAGTGCTGCAGGCACCAGAAAGGTTGATAATCTGTCCCCAAAAGTCCTAACAATCAATAAATAAGAGGGAGCTTGGTTTTAAAGTCTGAATCAGAAGCTGTATGAGAAAGAATATATGTTGTAAGCTGTGTTTTGTGGGGTAGCAAAGCCAGTGATGGTCACAGATTTTGGGTCATTGGGATTCTCCCATGAGTGCCTGGAGGCAGAAGGCACATGGAACCTGAGAATAGACTCATTCATAGTCATTACTGCAAGTAACGACGTGCAGTAAAAACCAATCCCAGAACAGAGGTATTTACCAGAAGACACTCTAGTTCTTTGCCTACAGTTTTATGCTTTAACTACATATTGGACATGCAAGGTCAGTCTACATTATCTGCATCCTCCACTTGTTCTGGTTACAGAAATACATCCCTCTAACCTTCTTTCTACTCAAAAAAGTCTTTTTTTTTTTTTTTTTAAAGTTTTTAAGGAGCCACAGTTCTATGCTTGTGGAAATTGCATTTACAAAACCAGAACCCACGTGATAAAGGCAAAAAGCCCTGCATAAAATAGCATTAGTTGCCATTAAAACAGTACATCCATAAGCCTTTAGAAGGAATTCCACAGAAAAAAATTCAGTGAATTTAATATGGTGCTTTGAATTGGCTGCAAACATGACATTACTACGAGAATGAAATAATGTGAAGTAACTTGTACATGATTTTTTTGTTAACTTGTCTTTTTTTATTCAGCGTTTGGAAAGCATTCTTGATGGTGTAAAATTATTGTTGTTCCAAAGATCACAGGTTAGCATTTTTAACCAGCCTACTGCATATCTTGCTTTTGACAAGGAACAGGACATTTCCCATGCTGTGTGTTTGCCATATACTTATAGCTCAATTACCTGTAGAGAATTCTGATTTTTGAGTAGCATGAGAAAACAAAACATGTTGTAGTGTGCTGTGACTTTTGTAACTCATGGAAGCTACAAATATACAAGGATAATTTGAAGTGTTGCTGTCTGATTCACTGTCTAAACAGCAGTGCAGAGAGAGCTCAGAACCTGCTGGGTCCATGTGTACAATTCCAGCTGTGTTTGAACTGCAAAAGGGTGTGAGACATAATCATAGGCCATTCCCCACCTACCACACAGTGGTTTTCCTTCAGCAGGGAATGCAGACATGCAGACCATCAAGCAGTCATGGTGCTTCCCACTAAACCTACTTGTCTGTACTACTGGGTTTGGGAATTACTAGAAAACACTTGACTTGCAGTGTATAGCCACAGACAAATAACCCAGGATTTCTAAAAGTGACCATGGGGCACTTCCCCTCTAAAGTAATTTTCAAAGAAGTATTAACGATATTTTTACAATATTTTAACAATTAAACTTATTTTCAGTATCTCCCATTTGCACCTTCTTCTTACCCTCAAATATTGTGTTTTGTCTTTTTTTCCCCACAATGGTAAAACATGGCATTTAGAACCTTTCCATCAAATCCACTGACTGCTTTGCCTGACCAATGTGACCCAAAAGCCTTTCTCTGAAGAACATTTTGAAAAGCTTCATGTTGGCAATCACTTGTTTTGCTTGCACTGTTTCTACCTGTGAAACTTAGTAACCTGAAATTTGGACACAGGTTCTGGTGAATAATTTCACCTTTGAAATCGTATCACCTGTCCAAAGCATAACTAAAGATGAAATACTTTGAGAGCTTTTATTCCTTTGAAACTGCAATTTTGATTGTCTTCTAGAAGCAGGTTAGGTATCCTGTAATCCCTGTGTACATCTCAATTCCGTCTCTTAAGAACCTGTAGCCCAATTCTTAATTTAGGGAGCTTTATTTGAGCATTTAGGTTGGAGCTGAGCCTTTGAGGTTGTTAATGCCTGAGTAACAATTGCTCTGGTGCTGAGTGTGCAGCCTGGTGACTTCCTGGCATTTCTGGGATGAAGCCTTGGATTAAGATGCTCCAGTCTGAAAAGATGGTCCCAACCAGAGTGTAAGGACTCCATATCATATCATAATCATATCATATCATATCATATCATATCATTATATCATATCATTATATCATATCATATCATGTCATCATCATCTGCGCTTAGTATAGACTCCTGTTTTTTTTTCAAGTGATCCTGCAACCTGCTGAAACCATTGATCTAGAAAGGTAAGTAGACTGCACACTGAAAACAGGTCTGATGGTGAGGCTGGTTCCCAGCAGACAGTAATTATTGAACACCAGGTAGGTGCTGTTTTGGTGGCACAGTGAGACTTCAGTGGCACACGAATGACTGACTCCATGTTCTTGTGTTGGTTTTATTCACTGAATCAAAAGTTTCTTCCCTGGCACATATAAAGGGCTGATTAGATGTCATATTTAGTTAATAGAGCAGAATATTTTGTTAAAGTGAGGGAAGTAAAAAGTTGTCTCTCCTGTAGGAACTGGAGATCAGGAGACGTGATGTATGTCAGCTGCTAAAGGAAATTCTCCCTCAGTGCAGCAGTTAGAGGATTTTCTCCTGAGGTAAATCCACTCTGTTCTTCTACACAACCATCACTGAGACACCTAAGCTGCCTCTGTTGTAAGGTTGATTTCAAGGAATGCTGAATAAATGGAAAAACCTCGTTCAGAAGTCTCAGGCAAGTGGTTGTAAAATATCAAAATCCACAGCTCGGATTCCAGTCTTTTGTTTGCACTAGAGGAGCACTCAGAACACGAGTGTGGTCTCCACAAGTTATCCATTAAATGCCTGGTCCTTGAGGAGGTAGTGGGGAAAATCACTCTGTGACAGACTTCATTTAGGCCTTCTATAGAAATGGTGGGTATTTGACCTTCTAAGTGCAGAAAAAAATCTATGTCTAATGTGCAGAGGTCACATTAAATCATAACACAAACTGCTCAAGTTCAGGGATGATCAGCAAGGTGCTCCTTGCTATTGGTTGTTATAGTGCCCTGCAATGTCTTTTTATCAACCTAATTGTACACAAAACTATAGCCTGCACACTGCACACACCTCATCTCACTTACCAGCACAGTGAAACAAAGCAGCTGTTCTAAGCAGCACAACAGTTTACAGAAAGGAATTGAAAACAAGAAAAGGAAAAGTAACAAGATGCTAATTATCAGCGTTGCAATTTCATCGTGAGAAGGAGACAGTTGCTCTTCATTCTCTAGACAGATGGCAGAGGTTTAATGACCAAAAAGTTAATGTCTTTTTTTTTAATCATTAAAAAATCCCAACCAAACCAAACTTTTTTATGTTGGAGCATCAGTTCAGTTCTGTCAGAGTGAAATGTCTCACCATCACACAATAATCTCTTAAATGTAGAGTGTCTTATTAACTGTGCCCACTCTGTATGTCTTGTTTTGCAGTTTCTAGCTGTGATTTCTATCACTGATGCAGTGCTGGGCATATGTCAGTTGTCCTGCTCTCCCCAGAACTCCTGTTACAACACCAGGGATTTGCTTTCCCCTTGGCTCTGCCAGTGATATTCCTTTTCTCTGGCTGTGTGAATTCCTTTGTCATTCCTGCTGCCTGCAGGGCTGAGTCCACAGTGCTGGGGTGTACAGGCTGAAACCTGTGAGCTCTACCCATGTTCTACCATAAACAGTTCCCAGTGGCTGCCCTGAAAAGAGGTTTCATCTATCCTGTTCAGCTCAGAGAGTAGCACTGGTGATACTGGGAATATTAATAATTCAACAAAAGGAAGTTTGCTTGTTTAGCTCCCATTTTATTTACAGAGACTGGGAGTTCTTCTACATGGCACGAAGACTTTCTTTATGTGAAGTCAATGACTAAGACTTGTGAGTGAGCACAGAAAAATGATCAGTCTATTGTTGATAGCATCACCTTTTTGGAGAGGATCCAGACTGACAGGTCTCATTCTATTGAGCCTTATATTAAAAAATGGTGGGCCACTCTTATTCACAAATGCTAGCATGGCCTCACTATCTGCACAAGAAAAGAGCAGCAATTTTCATTTTGCTTATCTCTACTTTTAATACAACATATTGCATGGGACCCATTATTTCCAGTCATTTCCAACTTTTTTTCCAGTCTTCTCTGTTTCTCATTCTACACCAGACATCCACTTGAATGATATGAGCCATCTGTAGTTTATAAAACACCTTTAAGCTATTGTTTTAAAGTTTTATACCTTTTAATGTTTTCCTATTTATTTCCTGCTGATATCAACACATATGCTGCCAAAAGCAATCTTTAGTGGATACTAACATATTCATATTGAACACTTGATCCAGAAATTTTGCAGATAATAAGCAGAGGGAACATCTGCGAGAAGCAGATAATTTTTAATATTTATGGATAGCTCATTTCCATGTTGTAATCCTTAGGATGGGAACGGGTTTGGAAGGCTCTGTGCAATGCAAGTCATTTTTCTATATTCCCATCATGGTTAGGTAATGAACTGAGCAGTGGTTCTAAAGAGGGAAAACCAACAAGTTTATTAATTAATGTGGGAGAAAAGATCCCTACCATTACTTGAATGAAATACAGAATAACTGTCCAAATAGGAAGATATTGCCCACTTTAATACTCTCAGGATGCTTTTGCAAACTGGACAGTGTAACCTGGAAGCATGTTCACAAAATAAAGTACGTAGTGAGAATAATCAACCATTTTCCTAACTTCTAAATAGACAGAGTTTTTATCATATAAACTCTCAGGAGCAGCAATATGCTTGAAGCATTACCTCAGCATTATTAGTGAGTTCCAGATTTTGCTTCTTCATTGGCAATAAAGTCAGTGAGTTAAGGTTTTCCTTTGTCAGAAGCTTGAAATTCCATACTCCTCTTTCACTTGGTATGGAAAGCTCACCCACCTGAGACAGAGACACTTTCATACTGAATTTTTCTCCTGCAGCCATAAAGGTGAAACTGGAGATTCAGAAATCTGGCTTATGAAGGCAGTGAAGACGTGTAAAAGTGGAACTAGATTTCTAGTTATTATTCATTGTCACATTAAGTTTGCATGGGTTTGCAAACACTGTAAATCATAAATGCCTCACCCACTATTTTTTCATTCTCGCTTCCAACAACCAAAAGCACACCTGATGTAAACCTCTTCCTTTTCACTTATAGGCACTGTTGAAAATGGTTTTACTTTTGATACCTATTTAATTACCTTTCCGTAGTAGGAGGAACAGTTTGTCTTTGTCTAGCACATTGTCTCTTAACAATAGTAAATAATGAATTAAAAATCAGGATGAGAATCATATTTTGGGGCAGCTCCCTGTAGGTCCCTATGTTAATCAACCATATTTAATTTAAACTTTAATTTAATTTAATTTAACCTTGATAAAATCTACAGTTTTCTGATAAAAGGAAGGGAAGTCAGACTGTCCTGCTTGTTTGTTTTCTCCAGCAATTCAGGATGGATTTTTGCACTCAGGGTGTGTCTGGGATCTTTTGCAAGACACCTTGAAAGAACAGACCTAGTGTCCAAAGCCCAGATGGGCCAGTTTTAGCATGGATAAAAAAATTCACACTTGGAACTGGAACTTAGATTACTTTTCACGCTTTTCTACCAACTGAGACAGAGAAGAAGTCAGTTCTTTTTTCTAAAGAGCTTTCCAACAGATTTTTCAGTGCAATCAACACATCCATGTTTAAAATTGTATATGGGTAAAATTCTTGTAGGTGTTCTGTCCATCCCTGCGTTCTCTGTTTAACAACAATGAAAATGACTTCACAAACTCAGGGCTTCTCATTTCCCTTTGCTGTTCCCAAGTCTTAGATCTTTAAAACTGCTCTTTCCAATAGTTCTTAGCCTATTGGAAAGCTGTAATGAAGCTTAAAGATATTAACTAAGCATGAAAAGCAAAAAAAAACCCAAATCAGTCAGTCATTCACTGTGTGGTATAATTTTAGAAGTTTATATTTCCAAGCTTTTGTGAAGGCTGTGAAAGCTTGTTGATCCTTGCTGAACCATCCTATGGTGAAATATATGGGTTGCTTTAGAGACAGATATTGGCTTTTCTGCCAATCAAATGGATGGAGTTGAATCACTTTTGTTTTAAGAAATATTTCATTGCCTGCAGTGCAAAAAGGGAAGAATTCCAGCTGGTACAAACAGGCTCGTTGACCAAATATCTCCTTCAAGTGGCATTTGCAAAGGGCTGCAACTGGAAGCACTAAGAATGCAGTTAGAACACAGTGGTGAGGATCCAAACCAAACTGAACAAAGGCTGAGATGCAGGAGAAAGTTTCCATCACCATTTGAAGTTTGCTTCTCACACTCTTTAACGGCTGCCTTGTCACTCACAGGATGTCTGAGTGGATTAAAAGGATTATCAAAGGCAGTGTGCCTTCCATTCTGCTTCAAAGCTAATCAAAATTGGGTACACATGCAGTTACCCAATGCCAGCATCAATCAGACTATGACTGACACTGACACTCCCTGAACTAACTCCAGGATGTTGCCCTGCTGAGCACAGAACTCTGCATCTCAAAATTCCCGCTCCCATGAGACTCACCTGGATGGAAAAGCCTCCAGCAACTCAAATTCAAATCAGTTTTTGAAAATACGTGACCAGAGCCAGGTTTAATTTTCAGCAAGAATGGCACATCCTAAATATGCCACTCTCCACCAACAGCTGAGATTTCCCAGGGATGCCATCTTTTCACACACCAACCTAACTGGGTATTGCTTATCTTAGGAGATCAAATGACATTCTGCTCTTGGTGTTATATCTCCAAGTAAACATGTGGCACACAAAGGAAAAAAAAAACCACAAAGGCACCAGACCTTAGATTGAGACTGCTGCAGAATACTTGGAGCCTGGAACATGCATATGAATGTGTTTAGAAAGTGTTTCAGCCTTGGCTTCGTTTCAGGTTTATTCAGAATTTCTTCCCAAGTTTCAATTCAGGAGCAGTATCAGCAGCTCCTCTCCACATCTGCCTTTCACAGGGATCTCAAAAGACAGACCGAACCTTTGGAATTATATTCTGACCCTAACAATTAGTGGGAAAAAGAAAGGAGGGCATCCATTTAAGTGGTGACAATGAAACATGCAATTAACATTAAAAGAAAGAGGCAACAGAAGAGCTTACATTAAGTGGCAAAATCTTTATGACATCTACAGAAAGCCCACAGCAAAAGTTCAACGCCCACACATTCGCAAAAATAACGAAGCCGATAAAATTCTGTTTATAATTCTGAATAATACGAGGAAAATCAAGTAAATGAGAAACATTATTACCGAATATTGAAGTCACTCAAGATGTGGCTGACATCAAAGATTCAGGCAGCTGGAAAAGCTAGCTGAGCTGAAAACTGTAATGCAAAACCAAGCAACATTAACAATTACCAGAACGGATCAAACAAGAAATCCACTGAGAAATGTAGAGCTAAAATGCATCGAACCAAGTTGATTTCTAAAGTGTCTACAAATGTCAGCTGCCTGGTACTGCTGTGGATTTGTCACTGGAACACTTGTCTTGGCAATGGAGAAGATTATGTTTGTTTCCTTCATTGTAGAATTTAATGATAATAAATTTAAAAATTTAAAGTTATTCCTGCAGAAGTTTCCCTGGATAAATGCTTGCCCCAATTTGTGTCTTCAATACCTATTTGGGGGTCATCCTAGATAATGATCCCATTTGTGCAGCGTTGTCACATCAACAGCAAATTTTCTGGGATCACATGCAAGAATACATGCAGAGGACAATATAAGGGAAGCTTTATTTCCTTTATAAGGCACCGGAGCTGGATCTTAGTAAGATCACAACAAAAATCTAGTTCACAAAGCAGTGGGAAATCCTTGAAAGTATTTAAAAAGGAATCACCCAAATGATCCCGACACTGGAAAATAAACTTTTCTATGCAAGACTAAGAAGTTTGATGTGTTCAGTTGGTTAAAAAAAATAAAAATTAAGGCAATGTGATCATTTTTTATAGGCAGTTAGAGAAGGAGAAGAATTCTGGTAGTGGAGAGCTATCTATCTTTGATGATGATGTAACAAAATCCAGGGATTAGAGGTTGAAGCTGGACCTTTATTTTTTTGTTTTGCTTTCCTCAGCACCATAATTGAGATTATTTTTTAGGATCGTCCAGGCATATTTCATCTAATTAATTTCCTACCATTGCAAGGGCATTAGGGATTAGTTCCAGTCTTTGCCTATAGCACAGTTAAACCTCATGGGGTCTACAATTCTTTGTTCTAATGAACACCTTTAAGTTTAGAATAAAGCCCCAGTAAAACTTAATGACCTGATATAGACGATCTGAGGATCCCTTCTGGCTTCGAACTCCAGGAAACTTTGTAATCATTTCAGAAATCATATTTATTAACCTATGCTGCACTTGATATGTAAGCCACCTAGCATAGCTGATCAAAGAGAGATGTCCCCCTTGAGCCAGGAGAATATTTTAGAGAATAGAACAAGAAATAAGTGGTAGATAACTGAAAGCACTTCCCTAAATCCCTGTATCATGAAGCACTCCATTAAAATGTTACTTTGAATCCCTAACAAGCTCCGATCAAGGCTGGCTGTATTCTTAGCCCCCAGTCCTGTAAGCACCTAATCCTACAAGAGTTCCACATGGGTGCTCCTCTGTCTTTGGCCTGAAGTGTGAAAATACTCATTATTGTTGCTGAGGCTGCCAGGAAAGCAGCCAAGTCTGTTCTCATTCCTGGGACACAGCTCCTGCAGAGCTCAGGGAACGTGCTCTGCTGTACACAGGTTAGTGCTCCTCCTCAGCAAGGAGGCAACCAGCTTTTCTTTCAGTGCTTCTAAATGAAAACTAAGTGTTCTTAAAAAAATAAATGGACTGTGTGTTCCAGAAAGTAAGAATTGATACCTAGGTCATAGAGAAGAGATGGCATAAGATTGGGATCTCAGAAAATGGGCCTGAAAAATTCTGGGGTCGATTCGCGACTTTCAGAGCACGAGCAACAAAATATAAGAGGGGGATGAGATAAGAAAACTGTGAAAGCTTCACCAATTCACTGTTTTTAATAGTCTTTAGCAAATACTGACTGCAGTTCTGGGACTTGCAAAATCAGTACGAAACACATAAAACTTTTAGAAAGGAAAATTAAAATGAGTCACCTGAAATAGGAGCCAAAGGAAACAATTTCTTCATCGTAAATGACACTGAAAGAAATGAAATTAAGAGGTTTACCCAATAAATTTCATTCTGTGTTTCTGCTTGACTGAGGTTTATGCAACCTGTAGATTTACAGAGTTTTAATTCTTATCATTTAACCCATCTAAAATCACCAGTAATTTCATGTTGTGAATTTGAGAAGGCTCAAGATGAAGACAACTGTTTTTTTGCAATATTGGTTTCTCCCCTGTATTGACACAGATGTTCATAAACTTACAAAAAGTTGTAGCAATTCCTCATGCTGAATGCAGACTCTCAAAGAATTTATTTTTCATTGAGACAGCACCCATATGTTGAATGCTAAATGTTCATGATTAGTAATATTTAAATAAACCATTTACTGATGATAAGTGGCTACATAACAGACACATATCAATGTGATGGGTTCAAAATCTCATTTAGTATATTTTGGGTATTCAGCTGGTTGTTAACAAACATGCTGTTGGAAATATTTGTTCTAAGGTTTCTGAGATGGTGAAAAGCCTATAAAATGCAACAATTGTGTTTTAAATACATAACCCCCAAGGTATTGCTGCATGTATTTACTTTAATGTTAAAATCTATGTAATAAATTACCCACTTTGACTTTCACAGGTGTTAAATAGATACAATTTTATTATTTGCCATGTAATCAGTAGAGATTAAATATCTTAATAAGGCTCAATTAAAATCATCAGATATTTATGATACTCATTGTAAAGCTTCATAAAAAATAACCTGCCACTATTTATAGCTCTCCTCAGACGACAATATTTCTGGAATAGACTGAACCTTCACTGCCACCAGCAACAATCTAAGAACAGGATTATTTAATTTGCTAGAAAGTAAACTACAATAGGGCACTCTAATAGATGGTCAATGAATCAGTTATTAGCCAGACAACCAAGTGAGCAAATTCTGTAGAACCCAAAACACTGTTGCCTTCCTCAGCATCAAGGAATTCTCCCCAGTACATACTAACCCATCTCATTATCAATTATCCAAACATGCATCCACTGATGACATTAACTATTACAGCACCATACAGGACCATCTACAGAATACATTTTTTTTTAATCTTTAGTCTTTGTAGCATTGATTAAATGAAGATGATGGCCTCTTACTATGAAACATATCTGTGCTTTTCAATCCTTGTTTCAAAGACTGGTATTGTATAAATTATAATTGGGAGGTAACTGAGAACCACGGTTTCTTATTAGGCTGTCAGTTCCGAGAGAAATTTGAACTTCAAAAATTCCTTTCTTCTCTGTTTATTGTGTATGTGGATCAAAAAAAGAACCATCTGGGACCGTGTAGCCTTTGAGTAAATCAGCGTGAATTCTCTCTTACACATGAGTCACCCACCCAACATTACAAACCTGTGCAAAAAGATTAATAGATGGATGCTAGACCTTTATGTCCAGTAGTTTTTCCATAGAGAATCTAAGTTTAAAAAAAAACAGACATTGAGATAAATACGCTGAGAAGAGAAAAACAACACGTGTGAGAAATGTTTGCGTGACTCAGGAAAGCATCTTTTTCCTGATTTGTTTTCCAGTGGCATAAATGGACATCTCAGGGTTGGTACTTCAAAACTTTCATTAACAAATTGCTATTTTGAGGGCTCAGAAAAGGAGAAAGTATCTGTTCAGCAAAGGCTGTTTTAGAGAAATTCATGCCAGTATGAAACTTCCCTTGCAGTGACAGTATTTCTCAGATCCTTTCTGGATTCATGCACATGCAGTTACTTCAGAAAAGGACCAGGATAAGGAATCGAGGTGATTATGAGGAGTAATGTGGTCAAAAGTAATCTGTGCTTCTCTCCTTGTCTGCTCTGCTGCAGAATGGTAGGGATAGCTGCAAGAATATGGAGTTGGGGACAGAGTGGCTGGAGAGCAGCCAGGCAGAGAGGGACCTGGGAGTGGGGATGGACAGGAAGCTGAACAGGAGCCAGAGTGTGCCCAGGGGGACAAGAAGGCCAATGGATCCTGGCCTGGATCAGGAACAGTGTGGCCAACAGGTCCAAGGAAGTGATTCTGCCCCTGGACTCAGCACTGGTGAGGCCACCCCTGGAGTGCTGTGTCCAGCTCTGGGCCCTCAGCTCAGGAAGGACATTGAGGTGCTGGAGCAGGTCCAGAGGAGAGCAACGAGGCTGGGGAAGGGACTGGAGCACAAGTGCTGTGAGGAGAGGCTGAGGGAGCTGGGGCTGTTCAGCCTGGAGAAGAGGAGGCTCAGGGGAGACCTCCTCACTCTCTGCAACTCCCTGACAGGAGGGGGGAGCCAGGGGGGGGTTGGTCTCTTTTCCCAGGCAACTCTCAGCAAGACAAGAGGGCTCAGGGTCTTCAGCTGTGCCAGGGGAGGTTTAGGTTGGATACAGTCCCCTCCCCTTTTACAGTCTGCAAATGCCCTTGCTGCCCAGCAAATAATCCACAGAGGTAGGGAAAAACATTTTTGTTTGACTTATGGAAATATAGTTTCATAATATAGCACATATAATATATATATAGCTATATAATATATATATATTGGCTATTCCTACTTTGAAATTCAATGAAACAAAATAACTCTTTCAGATTTTGATGCTGACATTTATTAAAGATCCTCTGTTATCCTCTCTTCCAGATTAAAAATAGCATTTTACATGTGTGAGGAATACCAAACCTGGTCAAATATGTACATCAGACCTACTGGGTGGCCATATTTCCAATCTTTAATTTTGATTTGATGTCCTGTTCCTCCGTCTCATTTTCCATTTGTGGTTCATGAGACCTTTCTTTTGCTACTGCAGTTTTTTAATGACTTAATGTTCTACTGCTCTTTCCTAGAAAGCCTAAAATGTAAAAGATAGACAGACCAGGATTTTTTTAATTGGTTCTACTATTTTCCTAAGAAAGGAGGGATGAAGCCTGGCATTTTTCATTTGGACACAGTGCACTTTTATAGAAAGTGAAAGATAATGGCTTTGGCAGTTCCTTTTTAATCCAATCTACTGCTCAGTGTCCTCGAAAAGAAAATTAGAGAACATGGCCACAGTTAGCATTTTGTGATAGAGTCCATTTTTCTTCTATTGAGGATGCAAACACTGGCTGACATTTCTCAATTAGGTCCTCTTTTTTCCCTATTGATAATGAATTCTTTTATGTGGCTTTCACTTTAAACTACTCTATAACATGGCCTGCTCAATACAGCCAGTCTGATAATTAACTAAGCTGATAATGTGAATAGCTATTTGTTATAATTTCATAGTATTACCTGTGATTGCAAATGACAAAACTCTTTGTTCTAATACTTGTATTTGGGAAATTTGGATTTATTTGCATGACACTCAATAAAATCATTCCTTCACTGTAACACAGACAATTATAATAGTAGACTTTTTTCCCTACTGTTTAGCAACTAATTTTACAGACAATTAAATTACACTAATGAATAGATTAATCAGCTTTAATGTGAATCAATATACTTGTTTTCACTATATTTTATTTTACAGCAAAATACATCAACTTCACACGTACCTATAGTAAAATATCTAGTAGCCACTTCTATCAATGTCTATTATTCAATTAACCCACTTTTCATGGATAATCAATCTGCATTAATTTGGCTAGGGTGTTGGTTAATCAGATTAGGGATGTGCACATGCACAAATCAATTGTCTTTTAAACAGGCAAGCTAGGGCAAGCACACCAAACTGGCTGTGCTAATTGGGCCTCACTTTTCAGCAGAAATAAGAGGAATAAAAAAGTTACTGCTACATGAACTTCCTTTTTGAATTCACTTTAAAGCCTAGAAGTTCTTTTTTCACCAAGCGAGGCTATCAGGGTGGTTTTTTTTTAATTGGCACGTTCAATGATTCAAAAAGTTTTCAAAGAACTAAAATCATCTTTTTGTGCCCATGCAACAAAATTCTCTGCCTTGTAAAACAGTTTTGTAGCCTTTGGTCTGATGGCTCATCCCTATAATAAATTAAGAAAGGCCCAGAATCAGATTTAAATATAATCTGTCCCTCCTCAGCAGGAAAATTTTCTGGCTTGAAGTGGTCAGTAGCCAATATTACCTTGTATTTAGACTATAACTTGAAGTTGCTATTAAAAATTTACTTAGAACGTGCCATACCTGTCAAAACAGCCTCAGGTAATTTCTCTGACCAGTATGAGATTTGTCCAAGCAAGGACTAATGGAACTGAAATAAAATCCTGGCTTATGCAAATAATTTTCCAATTAAAAATCAGATCTTCCAATTGATGACTAACAAAAAAAAATACAGTTCATAAAAAAACCCCAAACCAAAAAACCAAACCAAAAAAAACAAAGAAAAACTCAACCAAGTTTAATCCAGTTAACTTTGGGTACTTGCATGCAGAAAGTCATTTTGGGGCAGCATCTTTTTCAGAAGATAAGGTGAAGGATAACCCTCAAGGGCAGAGTTGCAAGCTCTTTTAAAACCAAACAGAAACACCAGTCAAAGTGCAGATGGTTTTTCTCCTGAGAGGTGATTATTTTTTCATAGATCCTTTCCTAGAAGGAGGGCTTTAAATACATCAACTAAACTTCATAGTAATAGTGGAAGCAAAAGGAAATACTTCTCAGGCATAACTCTTCTCAAGCATTTTAAAAATACATTTTCTTTCCTGCATTAAAAAATAACAAAAACAAACAAAAAACCAAACAGAACCTTTTCCCCTTCCCGGTGCATTAGGACAAACTAACTTTACATACCTGATGAACCTGAGCTCATGGTCATATCTCCACTCTCACAGTGTCTGAGGCAGGTATTTTTAAGCCATGTGAAAATGTTTGACCACTTAATGTTTAGTTGCAGAAATGATAGCCTAGAAAAAAATAGCAAAAAGTTGTGCAGAAGAACAGATCTTAGGTATATTTATTCCACTTATGGACTAATGTTATTCAAATAGCTGCCAAATAGGGAAAAAAGTGATATTCTCTTTCTATTTAACTGATTTGTATTATTTGATTATTTGCCTCCTAGTTTTGAAAATTCTCCTGTTTAAAGGATGATTTTTAAGAAAAACATTGGTAAAAATGACATGGACAAGATTTATATTCATCAGTTTATTATCAAATACCTCAGCTTATCACAGTGTAACTAATTGGACTTCAGTAAATGACCTTGTTTAAAATGAAGAAAAGACTAGAATCCACATGTGATGGATTTGTTGAGCTCAACAAGTTAAAGAGAGCAGGGTTGGTTTTTCTCGCTAGAGACAGAATTTTGAACAAAAATAAATGTTGTTTTAATACCTGCTCTTAATTCTTATAGAAATGGACTAAAAAGAACCCACAAGAAAATTCCAAAGGCTCTGTTGTATGTTGGACAGGTTGAGCAAGTTCAAGCCCTCCTTAGGCTTGAAAGTCTTAATAAACTAAGCACTATCTATAATGTCTTAATTTTCATGGTCATAAGATCAGGTGTCACCTGTGGAGATTTATAAAGCCACTGAAGAGCAGCTCCATAGACAGGATCTGTACAAGCCACAATATAATCAGAAAACAGTTTGAGAAATAGAGAAATAAATAGAGAAATAGAGAAAGCCCATGCTGACGAAATGTCCCTCACGAAAAAGTTCCTGACAAAAGTGCTCCTGGCAGCCACTGCTCTAAAATAAAACTTCATCTACCACTGCCTTTATACTCAAGGGAAGCTTTTATAATCACAAGAAGAAAACAAGGTAGCCCACAGCTTATCTAACCTCTGATATTAATTCCAAAAGATCCCTGCGGATCTTGCAGAAACACACTAAGGTCAGAGTTTTAAAGATGTACAGGTACTGTACACCCTGAGGAACTTCACATGGGAATACCTTTGCTTTATGTCACCTGCCTGATAATCAGACCCACGGGCAGGCTCAAAAATATATGAAGAGAGAAAATATCTACAAACAGATTTTAGAAGCTAGAAAGCCAAATTCATCTCAAACCCAGTAAGACACCGGACTCTGCTCAGGAGCGTTCAGCTCCTCTGAAACTGAGCATTTAAATCATTCTCCTCCTCATCTCCAAAGGAAAAGTCCTTCTGAGAGTTCAGATCTTGAAAATCTGACTTGAAATGTCGACAGATGCCTTTTGGATGCTCAGTCTTCATGACCTGGACAAATAGAAATCCAGGTCTCTCACCTCTCGAGAAATCATTGCAGTTAATACCACAATTCTACTGCTAAAACTATTGCAGTCAGTGTAAATTAATGCTGATTGGAAGAGGGTGTCTCATCTCAGGTGGCTGCTTTGCTACTTGACCTTATGGAAGAGATGGGAGCTGGCTGCCATTATCTGTCTTGTTTGGATTTCATATTAAATATCCATCTAAATGGAAAATGAATAAGTAGTGCACTAAAGCAGAAATAAAGCTCTCCCAGATGAATAATTTAGCAGTTAGATTATAGAATCTGACTTATATTGCTTCCCTAGGTGGTGCAACATTTCATGCTCAGTTATAGAGTTCCTCAGTTTTAAGAAGAGGACTTGGAGGTGTCTGCACTCATAGGTCTTTTATTGCTGGCTAATAGTTATATCTCTATTCCAAAACCTGAGAGGCATCTACTTGAATTGCTAAGACTTAATGGAACCTAGAACTTAGATTTTGTAAGACCTGTAACCACTTATGAGTGATCCCAATAATTCTGATCACTGTGGTGAAAATCAACAGAATGTTATTTGAGGAATCACTCCTTCTCCTGAACCTTTTACAGTTGCTTGCTCTTTGTAAGATAAGTTTGTATCAATCCCCTTCAAATATATGGAACATGGAAATTCCTCCTGCTTGTTTTGGCATTGTTAACTGTTCAACTGAAGGCAAGAGAGAGGCCAAAACCAGTGAAAAAAGTTGTAATAGAGTCTTCACCCAGGCTGAATTATTGTTATAACCAAGAACCTCAACCTCATGCTGCAAAGCTGAACCTCAGAACTGAACTGGAGAAAATACTTTGAGAGGGCTAAAGAAAGAGCTTAAGAATCTTACAACTCTCTTAGTTTGCAGCATGAACTAATCATAAAAGCTGAAAATATTTAGCAAACAGTGCTCTAACGAAGCAGAGCAATGAATGGCTGGAATGAGGAAGCAGCTGATTTCACAAGATCAGTGGCAGCTTGAATTGTGCCTTGTCACCCAGCAGGAAAGGTGACAGGACCTCCAGACTTGACAAGCTCATGCTGTGAGTAAGATGTTGCTGCAGAAGGGAGAGAAGCAACCAGGTGGCCCAGTAGCTGCTCAGCTAACTTCTCTAAAGGACTTTAAAATGCAGAATTTAGTTGTATTTTTAAGTTATTCCTCTTGATCTACCTCCTTAGTTTTGGGGTTTTTTTTGGTCTGGGCTATTTTTTCCTCTCTCTCTCTCTTTTTTTAATTAAAATTAAAAAAAATAACATTTTTTATGGTGCTGATTTCATTCAAGTTTTGAGTTGTTCTCTGCTGATTTCATTCAAGTTTTGAGTTGTTCTCTGCTGAGCATCAGAAAATCTCAGCTTTATAAGATGTTTCTTTGAATTTGAACCTGCTCTTTTTTGTTGCCAATTACTTGAGGTAGTTAAAAGGTATCAGGAACATTCAGGACCAGACTAGAAATGCTAAATGAACACAGATAACTAGGAATAAGGAATTCTGAAGTGACCAAAGATAAGCTGGATAACATTTTTGGACCCAACACAGGAGTTTAGACAATTGCAATATTTCCCCCCTCTGCCTCCAAGACAACTCTGAAGTGCCACCCTATTAATCTTCAATTTATTTTACAACTTCTTACCCATTCTACTTTATCATTCTGTTCAAGATTATGACATTCCCATTATTAGAGCAACTGAAATAAGAGATTTTCAAAGAAAGTAAGGGCAACTCAGTACCCAGGTACTATTTGAAGTCCATAGGAGTTGGATCCTTGACCTTTTTTATGTCATTTCATTCCCTGTGCCCACAACTTTTAGCTTCATTTCCTCTGGAAAATAAATATTTTTTTCTTAGTACAGAAACAGAAAAACATTTGAGGCAATGGGAATAAAAAAAAAATAGACTTTCTCTAGTTTTCTGAAACCAAAAAAAAAATAGTCAACATCTGCAGCAGCTTACTTTATATGACCTTTTCACACTGCTTTCACTCATATGAGAAGAAATAGCATAGCAAGTAAATATACTGCTGTTGATCTGGAATACCAGTGATGTCAATGTTTGTGGTTATCAAGAGCACAATGAATGCCCTTGACACTAAGGGCTATAAGAAATGAGGTTTTTTGAGTGATTTTAGCTTCTTGCTTCATTCTTTACCAGGGCATTATTAAAACTGAAAGCTTCACAATTTTCTCATTCAAAGACCTTTTCAATAGTTAAGAATATGCTTTCAAGCCATAACTGTATCAGGATGTGTGGTTGTGCCTTTGTCAAGAAAATATACACACATTTTGTTTGTGATGCTGTCTAAAATCTTGACAGCTAAAGAATTCATCTTTGGAAGTGTAGATTCATTGCTTCTCTTAGTTGCAAGTGAGTAAAAGCCTCTCTTTTATAGGTTGGATCCAGTGCCACATTGATTATGCAAATAACCTTTGTGAATGCCTCAGGCAGACACTGCTGGAATTGGAAGGCAAGTATCTCAGAAGGCAGGCCTGGATTCTGAAACCAAGGAGTTGTTCTTATATTCCTGCATTAGTAAATGATAATCTAGTGAGAAATAAGCTGCTGAGAAAGGTCTCTGAGGAGACCTTGTAACAGCATTCCTGTACCTAAAAGGGGCTACAGAAAAACTGGAGAGGGAGAGAGGGACTTTTTACAAGGTCACGTGGTGATAGGACAAGGGGTGATGGATTTAAACTGAAAGAGGGTAGATTTAGATTAGATATTAGGAAAGAAATCTTTACTGTGAAGGTGGGGAAACACCGGAACAGGTTGCCCAGAGCTGTTGGTGCCCCATCCCTGGAGAGTGAATGCACATTTGACCCTGAATGAATGTTCTTCTCTTAAATATCAGTGAAATTTCCAAATTATTTTAAATTTCAGAAATAAAACATCAGCTGTGATTTGAAAATTTGAAAGCTTGTGATTTCTATCTTGAAAATTATTGACTTCTTACGATATTTTGTAAAGAATAAGTGTGATATTTTAATAAGGAGGAAAAATCCATCAATGGAAAATTATTCTCTAGACTCAGCCTAAAAGCCCAAGAAAGGTCACTTTTCATTGCAGGGAGTTAACTTTAAGTCATTTGCATTTTATCTTAAAATATACTTGCTAGAAAAGACATAAGGAGTGAACATGATCTCCCATTTATGGTCAGAATCCCTCTGAATTCACCCCTGAGTTTGGTGCAGAAATAGAATATACTGAATGTTTGGGAGAAGAGAATGATCTACAGAAGCAACCCTTAGAAGAAGACAAATAGCAGAAGGCTTTTAACAAGAAATTCAAGAAGTGGAAAAAACAAACCCAGAAAAAAACCGCTTGAAAAAGTTAAACAGTAGGAGGCTTTTAACAGAAATTACAAATAGCAGTGAGACAAGAATAAGCCAGAAAAGCAACTGCTAGAAAAGCTAAACAGCAGGAAACATAGCAAAAAACAGTAGTAAGACAAGAGTAAGGCAGGGAAACAGGAACTGAGGGAAGTTAACCAGTAAAAGATTTCAGACAATGAAAAGTAGGAGTTGTACTAAAGTAAGCCAGGAAAAACAACAGCTGGGAGAAGATAAGGAAGATCACGGTAAAATCAAAGAAATATGCTTTTACTGGAGGGGAAAAAACCTTCAGTTCCTTTGGCATGGACTAGAGGTGTGTGTTCTGTCAGCCTCAGATAGAGACAGAGAAGAAAATACTGTGTGGAATTGCTTGCGTGGAAACGTCACTTCTAAAAGATAATGTTGTGTCACAGTTTCCAGGGTTACAAATAGAAAAGAAGACATAGACATAATGTTTGTTTTATGTCTTCAGAAGATTTCCACTCTACATGGGGCTGGACTTTTAAGTAAAATCAGCTCCCTCATACTCTCCAAAGATTTCATGGAAGACCAGCACATACTGGGAGAGCTCATTAACTTCCACTGTACACATCAAAGAAGCCACGAGAAAAGTCAGCATGGCTCCAAACAGGGAGATGGCAGGCTGGGAGAACAAGCAGTGAAAATCAAGACAGCACCCAAAACCAGGGAAACAAAGGAATTGGAAGACTAGTTAGGAGGAAAAAGTGCTTTTCATATTTATTTTGGAAAAAAAAATCCCCACTATACCAAAACCTTGACTGGAGTGTAGAGGACAGCTGAGTCAAAGCTACTGAGAGAATAATCAAAACAGGTTTACAGGGAGATGGTTTCTGTCATGATTTATCCAAGTTGTGGATAAGTTGCTGAAAAATGTTTCTGTGCACTGGGGAAAATGCAGAAATATGCTCAAATTTCTCTTCCTGCAAATGAGAAGTCCATGAAAATAGAAATCAAGAATACTTCTAGTAATAATTCTGGTTCAGAAAAGTACGAGACGGAGCCCTCATGAACAGCTGAATTACTTGTTAGAAACATCATTTAATTTTGGGAAGTTCTGTGAGACGCTAGTTGAGAACTAAACATGAAAATTTATAAGGGTAACCCACCCTAAGCTCTGTGAAGAAGTTGTTTTAGGGCTGTGTTCTGAAAGCCACCCTTAAAAAAAATAAATCCTTGTAATGTTATATACACAAATGTGAGACACAAAATATTGTTGGGCTCCAAAAGGTATTTCCTGTGTGACACAGGGATGTGCTCAGCAGAAACACAGTAACGAGTTGGAATATTTAGAATTCATTCTGATTGAATACAGGTAGAGTTCATCAAAAGTACTTCAGGCCAAAATGTTCCACAGCTACTGAGAGTCGTGTTTTTTTCCTGCCTGTGCAACATGGATAAATTGCAGACAGTCCCCCCTGGGAGAGAAGACATGCAAAAGGGAGAAGAGTGTCCTGCAAACTCCCGTTTCTCTACTGCTTTGCAGACAGACAAAGACTAAGCACTTGATTTTTTGTGGTTTTTTTTTTCCTTTTAGAACTGTAGAAAACACTAAATTTCTGTCTTCTTTTAGAGTCTCAAAGATGCCAACTTTCCAAGTTTTCATTAATTGGTGAGAATTTGCAGATCAGTCTAGGAAACCTATTCGAAGTGAAAGAGTGTAAGAATTAGAGAAAAATAATAACCATTAAATAAACTGTGAGTATTATTTATGGAGGGGATCTCAGAATACAGCAGGGCAAAGTTTTCAACAAGACTGGGCAACATTGAAATGATTCCCATGTGTGTAATTGGACTTTTTCACTGAAATAGTCATTCTCACGTTTTCCAAATGGTGGGTTGGATATTATTATTACTGGTTTGGGGTTTTTTTTTTTAAGCATTTGGGGTTTTTTTGCATCTTGTTTGAATTTAAAGAATTGTAAAAGCACTCAGGATCAAAGTACTTTGTCAGCTTGTACTGGTTTGAAATGCTAGGGGTTTTTTTAGCTTAAATTTTAACTAACAATGGCATTGCTTCATTTCTCATTATTAGGCAGAATGAGTTGTCACTCGGTGTGAAGGGCTCGGGGAGGCAGAATAGGTTTGAACTCACCTGTTCTCAGCTGTGTGAACACAGAAATACATGGGACAGAGAGCAAAGATTTGCTGCAGGGTAATTTTTCTGGGGTTTGCTAACAGGTAGAAGAAAGTTTGCTCTCCATCTAACCTATTATCTGTGTGGGTGCTGGTAGGTATTTGTCTGATCAGCTGGTTAAACATGGATCTAATTCTGCATTAATGAAACCAAACACAATCTTATTGTTAGTTCAGTGAGAACTACAGCACCTCTCCTAGTCTGAAACTGTTTCTTTTCTTAGCTAAGTCTTTTTTTTTAAGGTTGAAGATGGAAAATTAAATAATGAAGGGTAATTCTTCTTTTTTTCTTCTCATAGCTCAGGGGCTTTTCTTTGTAGAAAAACAAGAATGTAAATACATGTACATGCCACCACCCCAAAACCACAACAATACAAAAAATAAACAACTCTCATTTACAGCCAGAGTTTCTAAGTCCTTGAGAAAAGACAGGCTATCAATGGGTGGAATATCAGCCACCTAAGCTGAATTTTAGTTCAATGGGGTTTTGTTTTCTACTGTGCTTCTACAAATGGTTATGGAAAATGGGTACTAATATTTCTCAGTTTGGGCATCACTCCTATTTTGAAATAAATCTTCTCTGATTCCCCTCAACTTAGTATAAATGGAGATGTTTTATTAAAAAATATCCTTTTTTAATCTCAGACTTTACTGCTGAGTCCTAAAACCTCAGGCAAAATCAACATCCTAGGAAGAGAAGAAACAGAACTGCTTACTTTTTCCTTTATGAAGGGTAATCACTAAATATTTAATTTTTATCAGAGAGTTTTTAAATTTTGGGTTATTTAAGTTGTTGCAGGAAAACACCTTTTGCACATTGTGAAGGAAACCTCTACAAGATGATTTCTTTGGTCTCTATCATTGGGGCAATTATAATTGTTATTAATTACAACAAGCTTTAGACAGCAAGAGATATTTCCCTGGCACCTCGTCCAAACAGACTGTGCCTCTGGCTGCTCATAGTTCTGACTCTTAATAATAAAATGAGACTGGTGGTCGTATCATTTGTAGCAATGAGGGTGGAAATGGCCTGGCAGAACCGATGGAATGAATTTGTGATGAATCACATCAGGATTTTATCCTGAATTTACTCATCGGTCAGCGCTGTGTTCGTTTCTGTCACTGATTTTTGGCTCTGCCTTATTAATATGTCCTGACAGAGGAGAAGAGTGACTTCCCCAAAGGGTGGAAAGGCCAGCTTGGAGTCTGGAGCAGGACTGCTGGCTGACATTCCCAAGCTCTCTCTCTGGAAATCCTGGCTCTGCCTGCCCAGTCTCTTCTCCAGGAGTGACAGCAAGTTCAGCTTTAAATCTTCATCCTGGTGTTGGTTCCCTAAAGTCTCCCGTTCTTTGTGCTGCTGCACGAGACAAACCTGTCACGGAGATTCCTTTAGATCAGTTTTGGAAATGTTTAGAGAACATTTAAAGCAACACAACTACAGCGAATAAATGGCAATAAGTGAAATTTCCGTCGTGTCTAATGTTACCAAATTGTACTTAAATGAAACTCCCTGGGGAAATTAGTGCATTTACTTTGATATTTTCTTTTCAAATAAGACTCCAAATAATGATGATGTTGACACGTTGATTTTGGACACTTACCAAATATAATATTTAGGGTTTTTTTATTTTAAATTTTAAAATGACCTTTCAATTTGATTTTTGAAACCCTTTATATTTTATATGTGACTGTGCAACCTCTCAAATGTGCAGTCCTCAAATATTCATCTCTATTTTTAAGAAAACTTTTTTTTCTTTCTCTTTCAGTTTGGATGCAGATACATTTTAAAATTATTTGCAAACAAAACTTTAATTTTTAGCAGAGCTATGTTAATAAACACCATTTTGTTTGTATCTTCTCATGCTATTTTGAAAATACATTTATAAAAACACACATAACCAAGGAATATCAGCCACCTAAACTGAATTTCAGTTCAATAGGGTTTTATTTTCTGCTGTGTTTCTACAAATGGTTATGGAAAATGGACACTAATATTTCTCAGCTTGGGCATCATCATTTTAGACTCCTATTTTGAAATAAATCTTCTCTGTTTCCCCTCAACTTAGTATAAATGGGGATGTTTTATTAATATCTATCCTTTTTTAATTTTTTCTCAGGACGTGGGAAGTGCTTTTATTTCTTTTAGTATATATATATATATATATACACACACAGTAAAAATGCACAAAGCAAAGTCTTTAAAACCATCTAGAAAATGCAGAAATAATAAAAACCACTTGGGTAAAAATTAGAAATTCAAATATAATCAATAACAGATAATATTTAATTACATTAAAATGTAAAGAAAAACATCTGTCTCCTGAAATCAATCAATTCCATGACCCTCTTTTGTCAGCAGACCCAGAGCTGGCTTCTCCTTCCTGACTCTTCCCTGTCTTTCTCTCCTTCCCCTAGGCCCTGTCTTTCAAGCCCAAACCAGAAATCAGCTCTTTTGATATGCCTGTCATATCATCCTTCCCCACCAAGGTGTCTTTCCAGTTGTTCTGGTTTATAATATCAAACAACCCCTTCAACCCACAGCTGTTGGTGGAGAGATCCATAACTAGTTTTAGTGCATTTTTTTTTCTTCTCACTCTCAAGACAACTCCATAATGTGAGGAAAAGGTTTGTTAGTAACTCTCATTAACCAACTCTCATTAACCATTCCATATTTCAATCAAGGAAACAGCTCCAGTCCAGCAGATGTAGGGAAATAATCTACAGACTTTCATAAAACATTCACAAAATGTTATTATTATATATTCAGCATCACTACTGACCTGGATTAGATGATCATATTCAAAAGATTTGCTCATATTCGTCCACTTTCCAAAACTAATTATTTCAAAAGCTAAAGCTGATTCTCATTTTAAGACTTTGATGATCCCTTCCAACTCAGGCTGTTCTATAGTTTCTATGACATTAATGCAATGGACTCCCAAGCCCAGCTGTGCAAATGGGAACAGGCCACTTTTTGGGGCCACAACTCATCTTCTGGGCACTGGAAGTTTCCTTCACTACCTTAAATACAGTGCTAAGAGCAACTATTCTTTTCAGAGTAAGTATCTGTCAGAGCAAAAAAAGATGATTAAATTCCAGGTTAGGAAAGTCAACAGAGGCTAAATATTGATTTCTAAGGAATACCTACATTTCATATAAGTGCTTTTAACTCACGAATGTCAATGTTTTATGTAAGAACAATTATTTTCTAACTAAATGGTAGAGTCAGTCATGGTGCAAGAGTCATCCTTTATCTTTTGGTCTAGTAAACCAGCTGTCCAACTCAAGAATATACTTCATTAACAGGTTTTTGAAGGGACTGGCAGCTCTGGGCAGTTCAACTTGTTTTGCTGTCCTTGCATCCTGAGCACTTTGCATAAAAACACACCAGGAAACTGTGGATGATCTCAGCTTTAGGCACCTTAAAAGCTGTGGTTTATTTGACTATCTCAGAGCAAATCAAGCACATTTGGCTCAATAAGACAAAGTTTCTCCTGCCCAGATGTTCTCTCTTCACTCTGGATATATGAGTTTCAAAGTGGATATCAAGGGTAGTGACACCTTAAATCCTTTTGCTCCTGTTTAACTAATTCAGGTGTCACAACATGATTGGATTTCTTCACTTCAAGATACAGATAAGCTGAACATGGATGTTAAATATCTGTCTCAATAATTTATCAGAAGGAAAAATGATGAGAAATTAAGCTGAGAGACATTGCTGCTATTTAAGAGTAATTTTTTTTTTGATCTTAGATATTCACAGTAATACTTAGTTTTTCTCTATGGTAGGTGACTTCACTTGACATTGCTCAATTAAAAAGTATGTTCCATAAACTCAGCAGTAACACACAGCTACAAAGGAGTATTTTTGCCTCACTCTATGTTTCTCCTGATGTTCAACATCTCACCTGCCAAGGATTCCAAATTCATACTTTTTGCACTAATAAGACAGGAACATCTGTAACACTGAGACCTGAAATCTCAGTGCTTGGCTTCACCAGCTTGTTAGTGTGTAATCCTTGCACCCCAAAAGACAGATTGTTCAATAAAATACAGAGTTGTGTGTGGGATGGGAAAATCAAGGAAGGGATGTTCCAAATCCCCAAGTGCTTTGCTCTGAAGGCTCATTTATGTTGTCAGTTAATTCTCTAAGAGAATCTGATGAAATGTAGCTTCATTTCAACCCACTCTCCAAAAATCAAGACCCTAAATGGAGTTCACTTCCCTGATTTTTAGATTTTATTCCGAGGCTGCAAGCAAAACTAAAAAAAAATCTTAAAAAAAGCAGTTAATAAAATATTCTGCACAAATTATGTGAATTTTTCATTAATTTACTCTGAATGAAGGATGGAGGGCACTGGTTTTGAATAAAACATATGATCTGGTGATTAATCAAATCCCTTTTCTGATGGAAGCAATAATCTGTCTGGGACCTGAAGGGTATACAAGGACAAATATGAATGCAGTGAAGAAAGTAGTATTCCCAGTCTGAAAGCATCTAACACTGACTTATTCAGGGAGAAAAAAAGAATATATTTTTGTCTTTGAAAAAGGATTCATAAATTAAGGTTATCTTTGGAGCAGATAGCATTAGGTATATGTGACCACTATAGTAATTTAGAGAAATAATCCTCTGTCATTCAGGTGATCACCTGAAACAGTAAAACTCTTTCTACTAAGCACAATATGCATTTCTTAATTTTATTTATGCATTTCTTTCTCTTTTTGCATCACTGTTGATCAGTAATAACCATATTTGATTCAGAGTTATGCCTGTTAAATTTTAGAAATTTCAAAATCAGATAAATCTCGTAAATTCTATAGAATTGGATTAAAGATATTTGTGGTGGTTTTGGTCAAATGATGTGGTGACTCTCAACGAATGGCAGAAATGATGGGCCACCCCCAGCAGAGAAAGTGGTACCAACACTGAGTGTGAGGACATTTTTATGACATGAATTTGAGTACAGGACAAAAAGGAGTGTTGTGCATTAGTATCTGCTTTTAAATATATTGGCCCTTGTTTTACAGTTGCCCGAGTAGCAGTTTGTAAAAGATTAATAGATAATGAAGTTTGCTTCCACTTAACAGTCAATAAAATTGGCCTGTGTACACAAGCCAGAGCTTCACTTTGTTTAACAGCAGAATAATTCTGCTCTGGTGTCTGAACACAGGCAGAGGTGCTGCAGCTTTACTCATCTCTCTCTGGCTGGTTAAGGCAGAGTTTGTTTTATTTCGTGCCTTTGTATGAAGTCATTTGTGTTAAATAACATGAGTATAAAATGCCATGATCATAAAACCAATGAAAGAGAATTTTAAGCATGCTATAATTATAAGGCAAAAAGCTTATATCATTTACAGGGCTATGTATTCTGGTCAGATCATTTTTTCAGGTGTGCACAGTTCCTAAAAGGTTGAAGAAGGATTGGTAAGTGTTCTTCAGTGTAATAGAATGCAGGATGAAAACGGGTTTCTTATGAGTCATGGCTTTTAGCCACATGTTTTTATGCATTTTGTAGTACTTATTATTTGTATGTCTTCTACCTAAACATCTGTGTATCATATATCAAACCTCTATGGACTAGAAATAAATGAAATCTTTACTGTTGCAGTATAAGCCAGTGAACACCTTCATTTTAGCATCCATCACTAATTGTTGTTTTCCACTAATCTAAGAAAATTAGCAGTTTGAACACGAGCACAAACAGGAAAACAGATTTTCCAATAGCCAAAACCAGAATATATTAAATGCATCATTTAAAGAAAATGGGAAATAAATCATAATGAATTAGATCTACTGTTGCCACATAATTAATAAATCAATATGAACTTCCATAAGGGTAAGAGGGCTCTGTGTATTTCCAGGACATTTCAACTTCCTTTAAAATTCTTATTCCATAGGAGATGGTCACATAGAAAGCCAGTTGAAGGAAGTATATTATTTTTTTAAAATCAATACAACCATAGCTGAAGTTATTCATGTGCTTAAGCAACTTGCTGAATTCAAAATATTGAACCATAAACATTATACAAACAGAAATCTCTTATTCTCTCCCTCCATTATCCAGATCAGTCCTCTCAAATGATTTTAGAACTGCTCCTATGATGTATTATATTTCTGGCACAGCTGATTTTGTGCTGAAGGAGCCCTTACAGCAAACTGGCAAGCAGCAATTCAATTGCCAAGTTTGCTTAATAGCTTTTGAAGCTGCAGTGGAAATACTGATTTCTGGTTAACACTTGGCAGTGAACATTCAAGCAGTGATGAAATAAATCCTTTGTCTAAGCAGCCCTGAGATGCCTTATTTATTTATTTATATTTTATTTGAGTGTGGAGTAAATTAGGGTGTTTATAGCCATTATATCTTTTTAACTGTATTTTAATTCCATCTGTCATTCTTTAAGAAGGAGGAAGTTTGCTAATGGACATCTTGTGGATAACAATTATCCTTTAGCAGATTATTAGTAGTTTATTTTTTTTCTACTGGCAGATCTACAACAGATTTGCTGATGCCAGTACAGTGAGTGATGGCCACACAGACAAAAAGAAATATTAGTTCAGCATGAAATTTAAAATAGAGCTGCCTCAGAAAGGGCAACTAAAGTGAATTTCCATTATAGTATATCATAATGTTGTCAGCTAATTACTGGCTCTAATACCTTGAAATCTTTAACAGGAAAACACATCTCTCCATCCTTTTGCAGTGAACACTTTATACAGCATTAGTGATATAAGGACAGTGCATCAGACCCTAAATAAACAATTCAAACCCATATCTATTAAAACATAATTAGTAACATTTCAAATATTTGAATGCAAACTGTTCAATGCATACCAGTGTAACACTGGAGAAAGTATTTAAAAGTAAAGTACATCAGCCTAGGAAGAAGAATAACTTATTTCTACAATCCATCATAGTTGTCACAAAAAAGAAATCTTTGGGTCTTCTCAAATGAAAAATAGATATTAACACCTGGAATAGCATTTTCTTCAATTTCTTCCTTTCACAGTCAATTTAATTACAGACACATCTGACATTCCATGTCTCTGTTCTACAAAGCTCTGTGTTGTGCCCAGTGATTTGAGGATGCAGTGGGCAAACCACCTTTTTAATGTTAGACAAAGATTCAAGACGTGTGATAGCACTGAAGCAGATGGATTTTAAATATCAATCTAGTGGATGTTAGTGGTCATCAGGTCAACCTTTTAATTAACTACAGACAGCTGAAAACATGAAGTAAAAGTTAATCAAAATTTCAGGTGAAAGATGCTTCGAACAATTGCTACTCCTAAAAGATCAAATCTTGAAATCTATAAATACACATTTAAGCCCAACTAGGTTACCTTTGAACAGAATTTCTGTTCAGCTGTGGTAAACCTGAAAAAAACACATATATCTCTTTTTTCATGCTGCCATTAAAATGGCAAACATTATCCAGTGGTAAGAAAACTGTGTTCTGTGGTGGAAAAATAGTCAAGTAACCTCAACAATACTCATCACAACTACATGTCCTTGTCAATTAATGTTTACAGGATGGGTAGAAGATGAAAGCCACTTTTTTAAATGAAGATTGTTAAAAAAAATTAATGTCACAGGTTTTTTAGAAGTCTACAGTGAAGATTATCCTTCTAAACAACTTATGAAAGGTTGTTTGCTAGACAAAGTGACCCCTGATACAGGACATTGCCACAGATGCCAATATGTAACCAAATACACTCTGTACTATTGATATAAAATACTAGACTTTTAAGAAGGAAAAATAGAACCAAAATCCCTCAGTGGTTTTCAATATTTTAATATTTCAGGAGTTATTTCAGGTTATTTTAGGCTAAAGGACAATACCATGTTCTATATAATTCATACACACTGAAGAATGTTGTGAGACCTCTTATTTCTCCTCAGGGTTTCTATCAACTAACCTTCTCAAGTTTACTTTTACAATTATGACATTACAGGAGCCCTGGGAAAAAATAAATAGCAGCTTTACAGTATCCCCTGACATTTACTTTTATTCTTTGTTATTCACTTGCATTAGCTTGTTTAGCTACTGTGACATTTAATACAAGGAATATATCTTATACATCTAGTTAGAAAGGTCTACCACATACTTAAGGGGATGATGACTAGGTTCTGCTAATCTATATTTTAGAAGCTTTTCATTTATGCTTTCAAAAAGCTGTCTCATGGTCCAGATTATAAAAGCATCTGCTTTAAGTCTGGACTTGATGAAAAGCACCTTGCCCGGCTGATACTGTAATGACTTTGGGATAATATCATGTTTTTTCCTGCCCTACCTTTCATTCATTTTCCAAACACTTGCATGATGTTTTTCACTTTTCTAATGAGCACTGAAATTTCCTTGTGTGGGGCAAAAGGAAGGAAATGGCTAAAAATGTTACTACCCCTACAACACAAAAAGAAAATCCTTTCAGGTTATAAATCCTGTCATCTCATCATTTCAACTCAGAATTCTCATGATCAAACTGCTTGAGTTGGTTACTCCTGTAACATATGACTTCACCTGTGCCTTGGAAGGAATTACAGCTCAGAAATACCCATTGAGATTTAATATTATTCTTTCTGTTATCTGCGTTTATGTCTAAAATAATGTTCTGTGAGCGGCACTAGATGGAAGAGCAGATTGAGCAGTTGCCTCCTGAGTGTTTATAGGAATTTTTAGGAAAACTATATGTTCACAAAAATGCCTTTATATAACAAGGTAAGCTAAACATTTGCAAACTCTGTAAAGCTGAGGTTTACCCTACAACTGAGTGCTGCACCAGAACATCATGAGTTTTTTCTTGCAACAGATTCAGTTCTCTTAGGGAAAAGTCAAATCTAAGTGTTTCTTGATTATTCTCACCATTTGTAGCAGGAACCAGCCTGGTTGCATTTGCAAATGTATTTTGACATTTCCAAAACATCTCATTTATGGGCCCTGTAAATAACTTGCCTTGTTAAACACTAGAGAGATCAGTGCCAAACCCACAGATTTCTTAAAAACAAATATTAAAAGACTGAGTCACGTGAGTTTGGCCTTTTCTAAAGGTTCCACACTAAAAAACCCACACAACCAACAACCAAACAACAACAACAAAAAAAATTTTGGATTCTCTATACATTGTGGAACTACTAATAATTATCTATAAATCAGAGTGACTAATATTCTGACATACAGAACTAATACTGATTGAAATATACTGGGAAAATTATGTTGAACTCACATGAACTGATCTGTTTGTGCAAAGGTCAGCCATAAAGTGCTACCAAACTCTACATTTGGTAAAATTAGTATGATTGCTATTAAAAAGGTTTTAAACAAAAATGAGGCATGTGCTGTTTCTCTCAGATTCCAGGTACCAAGTCCCTAACCTTGATAATATCCCTGACTCTTGTATTCTTTTGTAAGACAGTGACACAGTCCACTCCTAACCAGGTAATGTTTTTTCAAATGTCTTGAATTTTTTGAGTACTTTAATTCAAGAATCTTTTCCAGAAGGTTACATTTGATGGTGGGTGTTGGGAAAAGTGTGACCTGAATGACTTAATTAGTGAATGACAGCCACAATATTTCTAAGCATTCTTGTCATAAATTCTGGTCCTCATTTCTTCAGTATGACATTAAGAGAAGCAGAAAATATCTCACTACTTGCTGGGTAGAGACCGGTGCTCCAGATACATTAAAATAATGCAATTATTACAGAAAAAGAAAATAAGGGGAAAATCTTCTCCAGTTTAATAGATTTTTTTTTTCTTTTGGCAAGGTAGACATTCAGTTAGCATTTCAGGATTATTACCTGAAATCTCAGAAAGAATGAAGCACCTTTTTCACTCCAGGGAACAACTGGCCAGTGTTCAACCTGCAGATGACAGAGACGTGGACCTCTCTTTCTCCTATATAGATTTTGGTTTCTCTACAAACCTGCTCACATCATTAGTTTATATATTGCTAAAAAGCATGTTTTAATGCCCCTGTTGTTCTCACATGTAAATTTAATGAAGGAGAGGCAGCCTGGAAACGAAGAGCCTCCTTCAAGCACAGTGCTCTGCCTTGTTATGTGGTGCTGTTACAACTTGCACACATTTTCCCCCCTCACCTTCACTGTGCTGGATCTGCTTGTGCACAAACAAAAACTTTTAATCTGCTTGTGATTCTCTCTGCCACTCAAGCCCAATTCCTTTCCCCTCTGCCTCCCTTTTCAATTATAACAGCACAATGCTGTCTGCCAGTGGAATATCTGGACTGTGTTTTCTGCATAATATTTTTTAGGTGTGACCTTTCCTTTCCGTTTAAACAGGCAATACTCCCATTCAGAGGTTCAACACTTTTCATCTCAATTACAGCATTATCCTCTTTTTTCCTGGCCTCTTCAAAAGTACACTCTTGTGCCATTCCTACAGTACAAAGATTGTCTCCCTGTTTCACTGCTTTGACCATCCATGGTGCTGTCAGCTCCCCCTCCCTGCCTGCCTTCCTCCCCTCATCACAACATAGACTTGCAAATTTGCAGATGACACCAAGCTGGGGGGAAGTGTCGATCAGCTGGAAGGCAGGAGGGCTCTGCAGAGGGGCCTGGACAGGTTGGAGAGTTGGGCTGATTCCAACGGGATGAGGTTCAACCAGGCCAAGTGCCGGGTCCTGCACTTTGGCCACAACAACCCCTGGCAGCTCCAGGCTGGGACAGAGTGGCTGGAGAGCAGCCAGGCAGGAAGGGACCTGGGAGTGTGGATGGACAGGAAGCTGAACAGGAGCCAGAGTGTGCCCAGGTGGCCAAGAAGCCAATGGATCCTGGCCTGGCTCAGGAACAGTGTGGCCAACAGGTCCAGGGAAGTGATTCTGCCCCTGGACTCAGCACTGGTGAGGCCACCCCTGGAGTGCTGTGTCCAACTCTGGGCCCTCAGCTCAGGAAGGACATGGAGGTCCTGGAGCAGGTCCAGAGAACAGCAACAAGGCTGGGGAAGGGACTGGAGCACAAGTGCTGTGAGGAGAGGCTGAGGGAGCTGGGGCTATTCAGCCTGGAGAAGAGGAGGCTCAGGGGAGACCTCCTCACTCTCTGCAACTCCCTGACAGGAGGGGGGAGCCGGGGGGGGTTGGTCTCTTCTCCCAGGCAACTCTCAGCAAGACAAGAGGGCTCAGGGTCTTCAGCTGTGCCAGGGGAGGTTTAGGTTGGAGATTAGGAAGAATTTCTTTGCAGAGAGGGTGATCAGCCATTGGAATGGGCTGCCCAGGGAAGTGGTGGATTCTCCGTCCCTGGAGGTTTTTAAGAAGAGACTGGATGTGGCATCAGTGCCATGGGCTGGGAACCACAGCGGGGTTGGATCAAGGGTTGGACTTGATGATCTCGGAGGTCCCTTCCAACCCAGCTGATTCTGTGATTCTGTGATTCTATGATTGTCTCCATTACTAGTTCTTTTAAAAAATCCCTTTCAGGCTTTCTACTTCGCTACTTTTCTACTCTACCATCCCTCATGTGGTGTAAAAGCCCCAAAAACCTACAAAACCAAACCACCTCAGTATAATCCCTAAATCTCTTTGTTCCTGTGAGCCACCAAACATTGTCACCAGCTTTGATTAACTAGGACACTTCCTGTCCTCCCATTAGCAGTGTTTTATTAAGAATATCTTTCTGTCTGTATCCAAGATTTTATTAATTCGTATTTAGATTGCCATCCTTCTTTGCTGATGTTTATAGCTTCTCACACTGTCGTGTCTATGTGCATTATTGCATTTAAATATCTGTCCTAACTCTGTCTGTTAATGTAACAGTTGATATCAAATCTAAAGCTGAGTGAGACACTTCACCATGACTCATCAGGGTACTGCTGCTCTTTGAGGGAAATTAAAAATGATCAGATTCATGAGATGACAGCTTGTCTGGCAAAATGATGTTTGAAGCACTGAAGCAGTGAAAAGAATGTTTATTTTAGTTGATATAAGTTTCCAGACTGTTACCTGAATAATAAAGAAATAAATAACTTTAGAGGGAAAAAAAATAAAAATTTAGACTTCATGGAGGAGTCCCAAAAGATCAGTAGCTATAAAAGTGAAAGTTTTTCTGTAGAAAATACCCTTCTACAAAGAATGCAACATAGGTGGGCAAAAAGGCAGAATATGTGGCCACGTATCTGGATTCTGCAGAAAAGTCAGCTTGACAAAGGCAGTAAAGAGAGTGATCCAGATATGACTTGTTTACTTAAGTGGTAACAGCATGTGTTGGGCTTTTTTGTTTGTTTTGGGTTTTTTGTTTGTTTGTGTTTTTTTTTTTTTAGTCTTTGTTTGGTTTTTTTCGTATTTTCTTTTTTTTTTGGTTTGGTTTGGTTTGGTGTTTTTTTTGGTTGGTTTTTTTGGGGGGGTTGTTTGTTTTTTTTTGTTTGTGTTTTTTTTGTTTGTTTTTGTTTTTTTTTTTTGCTTTTGTGTTTTTGTTTTTTGTTTTTTGCTGCTGTTGTTTTTCATTTCTTCAATTGTCTTTCCTAAATTTTTCTCATCATATGGTTTATTCTACAAATGATAAGCAAATGAATTATTTCCACTTCTGGATTTGACTAGAGGTGGGGTTCAATACAACCACACAACACTCTGACATTACTAATCAAGCACGTGGGGAGCCTGTATTCTGGTGTCTGAGGTGCTCAGTTCCTTCAACAAGTATACCAGGTGGTAAAAAATTCCCAAAAAGTTTCATTGCCTGTTTGATAACTAATATCAGAGACTTTAGTGGCAAACAGGAACACTGTACCATATAGTACAGATAATATAAATGGCATGTTAAGAAAGAATATTCAAAGTCTTCCTTACTGTGTTGTCATGCAAATAAATGATGAAAGAAGAGACTTTCACACCCAAATAGGGACTATTTGAACAGTCACACACTGAGAGAATTAGTGGATAAGATGCATTAATCACATAAAATTAATTTCTCCACCGAAATTCTACTTCAAGGTGATTTTCTGCTAGGACCACATTCTGTATATTTGTCACCTAAGCTGAAGATAATAAATTCCAATCAAAAAAAAAAAGTACCCCTCTTTTGTTTTCCCCCCTGACTGCTGCCAGGATGTATAAAAGATAACTTTGTTAACAATTTCATTGTATTTGGCAAATGTGACTTATTTCCTACCTACTGGTTCAGAAACCTGTGCAGGAGCACGAAGAACTTGGAAAAGAATATTCCCAAGGAGATGCTGGATTATATCAGCTGGTGCAGTTGCAGAGGTGGCTCTAATTTTTAGGTAGTGCCCCTGTGATGTCCCCAATTGTCTCAAAGATATTTAGAGGAAGGATGGCTCAGCACCAGCTAAATGCAGTGCTGGTCTGATAGAACAGAATTCCTTTTTTTTTGGAAATGTTCCTTCTAGGTGAAGACAGAGAACGAGGAAAGAAGGTGCCAACGGAAAAGTTATCAAATATAATTTGAATATTTTTTTGTCTAAACTAGCCACATATTTGTTTCAGGCAGCATGTCACAGACTGGTCAGCCACTTTGATTTTATGCAACTCATTTCTTACACTTTTAAGCAATTCTCATTTACCTGTTTACAATTAAATTGGAAAGTACAAGTGTATATTATTTTTGGGTTGTGGGTAACCCCACTTTGTGGGGTTATTTTTAAATTAAATACCCAAGTAATAATTCAGTCTCTGTGTGCTGTTGTTGCTGCTGTTCATAAACCAACAAGCTTTTGTGGTTTGTGTCCTCAGCAGAAAACCAAAGCTGAGTTACAGCCTCGCATTCAAACTCTGTGCTGAGTCCTGAAATTGTTGGGTCCTGAAGTTATGCAGAAAGTGCAATTTAGAGACGTGGGATCCAGAGACCCATAAAGTGTATTTTCTTCACATCAGTGCCAACAGTCAAAGTTGTGAGTATTCAAAAGAAAAACAAGATATAAAAACGTTTCAAAGCCTACCCAGAGTTCTGCAGATTACAGAACGCCTTCATTAATTTTCCAAGAACTTTACAAAAGCTGCATTCCACAGGATCCCTCCAGAGACAGTCTCCAAAGTTAATCATCAGAGAAGGGGAGCTGGAGGAGAGGAAAGAAAAACAAAGATGAGGAAAGGAGGACTTCTCTCAATTCACATCTTAATGATCTGTGGAAAGATGAGCAGCAAACACCTGACATATAAACTGTGCATTTTTAGAGATGCTGAAACAATTTACTTTATGAACTCCTACAAGAAAGTATTCTGCCAGTCAGGTTTTATTTTCAAGAATGCATTTCAGAAGTTGCAGTAGGGGGTTAGAATCGCAGATTCCCTCATTTTATTTCTGTCTCTGCCGCTGATTACTCCACAAATTAAAAGTTATTTGATCACAGTCAAGTACCTGAAGTATCTGCAGTCTGGGAATACATTTCTGTTGATATGTTCTCAAGCTGCTGCAACATTTGGCACTTTTTCAAAACCAAGTACCCTGGAACAATCACAGGAAACAGGTGGATAACATATTTTGAATTAATGCTCTGTATATGATGGTGTTACACAGCACACAGGACTGAACTGCAAAATCTTCCAACCTTTTAGCACATATTTGGACAAACTATCCTGGGAGAAACTTTGTTCTGTCACATCTTTTGGTAGATATTTCTTAGGTATTTCTTAAATATTTTTTTATGCCAGACTTAGATTGGCAGCAACAGCAAAAATTGATGTTCCTGTGCCTTTCAATTGAATCTTCCAGCAGGTGCCAGTTCCTGAACAATGGAAATACCTGTTTAAAATAAAGGGTGCCATGGGGTGAAACTGTAGTTTCATATTGACAGAGGGAGTTCCAAGAACACAACAGTTTGCAAGAACACAGTTGCTTGCAATTTAAGTTTGGTGTGGGAAAAAAATAAATATTATGTGGCAAATAATCTGCATGATGGTGCAGAGAACCACAGGGGGTGAAGGGTATCTAATCATGTTTTAAACACAGTCCTTGCAAGGGTTCTTAGTACTTTAAAAGTACAAATCCATGGATAAAAGTTCAGCAGCTCTAGTTAGCTCTGAGTTGATTTAGGATTTTTAAGAGGTTGTCAAAAATGCAGTTGCATTTAAAATGCAACTGCAGTTCGATGGCAACTGGAGTTAAATCATATTGGAGCAATTCCAGCAGTTTGATGAACACTAGAACCAAAAAAAAGGGAGGCAAAAAATATACATTTGGGACTGGGATGAAAGAAGGGATCTTCCAATTTTTAAATCTATGTGAAAACTTTAGATATTTCCAATCAAATATTGAAACATTCATATCTTGAAAAGCCTTTTAAGAGAAGAATAGAGTAAGCTCCAAGGTGTTTTCAAAAGTCACAGAGGTTCAGTCTCCTAGATTTCAAACATGTCAGAAACTGCAGAGTTAAGAGGATACATTAATGGTATATTTAAACTTCAACAAGTAAGATTTCAAAGGAGAAAGTAATTATTGTATTTTTATAAATATAGAAAATTTAAGGATTTTAACTCACACAACTTTCTGAAGTATGAAATGGAATTTGCCTTCCAGTGAACAGTTTTAAATAGAGGCTATATTTTGAAAGTACTCAAAAATGTGCAACTGCATGCAAAATAAATGGCAATATTTACATAAAAGCAATTTAAGTGCTTGTTGAAAGTAGGAATTAGAAATATTTATACATAGAAGTAGCTGCTTATTAAAGAATTCAGCTGCACAGTCTTACTAGCAAACAATAGCTTCTAAAAAAGACAAAAAATACCAACAACCTTCAAAGGTGGATTGATCTGAAGACAAAAAGGTAAATGGAAGTGTATTTTTATTCACTCATCTTTCCTCCAAAATGTTTTTAAATAGAATTATGAGAAGGTTTATCTCAATATGAAACATAGAACAGTATAGGGTCAAACGTGACCTGTGTTTCAAGTAAGAGAGAATGAAGCCTTTAATGAACATTTATTTTTATTGTCTCTTTGCACACCAGTTTATAGGAGGTGCTGACTGTCCTGCTTTTTATGTTCAAAACAACTGAATGCCTCTATTGTGACAATTAAATCCGATGACTCACATGTCCCACTTTTAGTTTTTGGAAAATAGACTGCACAAAAAAATCACACCTTGAGCTTTGCATCGTTTCATTTTTATGAATTGCCTTCATTTAAAATAGAAGTTTTCAAACTGCAACACTCGAATAATGCATCAAAATTCCAGTAAAGGCTGAACTAGAAGGGTTCACATTAAAATTGATTGTCTGGAGTATTTAAGGTGTATCAGCAACTTCGAGCTTTCCAAGAAACTTGAAATCCAAGTTTGAATCTCGAAGGGTAGATTTTAATTTATTACTATTTTAAATTAGACTTAAACACCATTATGAGAAACATTCTTAGAGCTTTCAAGAACAACTGCCATCGGGTTTCTGAGGTTGAACTTTTTACTGGAAATTTTAGTAATGAAACAGCTCCTTATGCTTCAGAACGTGACCTTAGAGGAAGTTTACAATGGAGAGAGTTTAACAAGGTTTTCAGAGAAAGTTGCAGTCCATTGGGACTGGTCTTTTTTTCTTTGCAACTCTTATTAAGTAGCTTGGTAAATCTGGAGTCCACACAACGCTAACACAAATCCCATATTGGTATTATTATTATTATTTACCAGCTGAGGAGATGCCAGGTGGGTACCAGGGCAAGAAGAAAAATCCTTCTTCGTGTCAGTAAGATTTGAAAAGATTAAATAATATTACATAGTAATAATCCAAGGAGACATTCTCCAGCCCTGTATGCTCTGCTAACTTAAAAAACCCTCAAGAACAAGGATTTGCAGACAGGGATGGTCATAAAAACATTGCCTTGATGAAGGACTGGTCTGCAGACACCTGGGTCAGGGTTTCATGCCAGATGATCATTATCTGGGATATTTGTTAGATATATTATCTTTGCTGAGAATTGGACTATGAAATTGCCATTTCAGTTCCAATTCAGACAGTTTAGGGCTGGCTCTGGGACTATATATTATTGCACAATCTTTGCTTCCACCCCAGTTTCATACTTGGAAACCTGCTCCAAAACCATTCAGTTTTCTTCATAGTTTTCTGAGAATGATCTATATTCCTTTGCAGAACCAGTTACAGGCCTTTGAGTTATTTCCTTCTGTTTGTGTGTGAAAAAGCAGGATGCAAAATGTCTGGAAAATCAGAAATAGAGAAGAGTGGGATCTCTGCTACCTCATATACCCCTTCCAGACTTGAATATCCAGGTAAGGTCCAAATGCACCCATAAAATAAAGCATTTTTGGCTGTAAATTGTGGCAGGGACACTCCTGTACCCAGACATATAGCAAAGCTTCAGAGTCAAGATCCATGGCTTCTAGAAATGAAACCAAGGTGTTTATGGTGGATATATTCCATATATTTTGCCTTGAGAATAACTTTATGGTTCACCCTCTGAGTTTAGACCCAGAACATCTCAGATGTAGGACTTTGTGTATGTCAGAGCAAAGCCAGGGCAATTAAGGATCTGATATTCTCCTACCTCTCCCTAAAACAGACTCTAGAAAATATACTACCACAAAGGATCATTCACTGATGATTTCAAGACAGAGATATAGTCTCTGTGTTTTTTTAGCTGTACCCTCCAACTACTACAACTTTCTAAAAACTGACAGAATTCTAGTGGCCTAAACCAATCTACCAGCTGGCCTATTAATTCTAGAATATCAAAATAAAAACCTCAGGAGTTCGTGGAGGGAAAAAAATGAATGTTTGTTAGGAATGAATTGAAGCATAAGATGTTTATATTCAATAAAAAATCCTAAAGTGCTTTACCATAAAAATGGCCTCAGTGCTGTGCATGCTTTGTACCTCAAGAATTTCATGATAAACAGCATTTGTTAAATTGGAATCCTGCTTGGGTTACAATATTGAGGTATAAGCAGCCTCTTTTCTCTTTCTGCAATATTATCCTTGTTTCACGAGCCTACAGGACGTGGTTTTCCCCTCTAATGTCACCTTCTCTCTGCTTCATTATTTTTTACACGTCACACATGTGATGCACTGGCACAGAAAAGATGCTTCACTGTGGTGCCACGTAATTGCCAGCTGTGTTTTATCCCCCGTGTGCCCCCTGAGACTGCCTCAATCTGCAAAGAACCCTTTCCCCTTGACTCAAAATTACGAAAGAAAAAGGAAGAAGGTTTTGAAATAACATCAGCCACCTGACAGTTTGAGATTTGCATTCGGGGGATTTGCATATATCCTATTAAAGCTTATTTGACACAGGTTTAGGATGTATAGATTTGACAGTTAATTTACAGGGCTAACGCTGTAATTTTATAAATGCAAGATTTCTTATAATTAATCCTCACAAACTGACATCTGATATTGCTGATAGACAAAGACAGGCAGTTGCTTCAAGAGAACTTTCAATAAGACAGCATTTTGTGGGCAAATTTACTCCAGAAGGGACTGATCTATTTTCAGACCATTACCAACCGGTCCAGTTTTCAAATGTTAAATTTCATTAGAGTGGAGTTTCCTAAGTGTTCTAAACGAGATGTCTTGCACATGTAGTGAGCTCATAAAACAGGAAACTTTCCTCAGCTCATTTCACAGGAGGCTCAATTGATTACTTTGTGATTTAGGAGCCAAAGTGGTCAAGACCGAATTAAATTTTGTTTGCGCTGATAAAACAAAAAGAAACTTGAATTTCACAGTTTTTTTGGCATAAGAATGAATGCTTAAAAAATCAAGGCTATTTGGTGAATAAAGGGATAATGTACTTTAATACAAGGGGTTACAATCCAGGGAAATGCTTCAATTTCAACCTGAAACTTTTTTTTTTTCTCAGAAAGTCTCTTCTCTGTTAAAAGGTTGAAAGACATTTCAGTAACATTGAAAACTTACAAAATCTAGAGATTATTAAAATGCCTCCTGCACTGGCAAATTTGTATTCTGTTTAGGTTTCCATCAGAATCTGTGGAATTTATATTATAGAATTCCAAGTGACAGGCGCTATGCAAGAACACATATTAGTTTTTTTGTAAAATTCCACTGCAGCCTACTAATAAGGAACATAGACCAGGAATGAAAGGCAGAATCCTGGGAAAAAAAAAAATTGTGATAATAAATTAACCAGAAGCAAAAAACCGTTGAACAATCTTCTTTTGAAAGAATGGGAGGGAAAGAAAACAGCACCGGTGCTACCACAGATTCTACCTGCAGTTATTTTAATTAGATTAAATATGTTTAAGGGGAATGGTTTGCCTAATTCATCTGTTTTTAACATGCTTTTGCTGTGAAAATTAGTTTTATTACTGTGTTTCATACTTGCAACATGGTTTTGGGTTCTGAAGACACAGGTAAGAGGGGAAGAAAAAAGCAAATTATTGAACAAGTAGAAACCTCTTTGATGATGTTTGGGGAAACACAATTATTTTTTGATGGCTCAGATAACAGGGTTGTATCAGTATTTACCTTCTTCTACATCTGTTGGGGAGACATTTGAATCCCAACAGAAAAAGAAACCCCTCTCTCTTGGCAGTGCTGGGTCTCTCCAGGCTCTTAGTGCCAGTTAAGGTAAAGCTCTGGGAGCTTGGCCCTACACAAACCTCCCAACATCACTCTACAAAAAGAAGATTTTTCCTTGGGTTTTTCAAAAAGGAACCTTTGGCAGTGATTTAAACTCTCCCAGGTTTCTGAAACCTATTTTATACAACTCCTGAAACAAAAATGCTTTCCTCTGTTTTACGCCATAGGCTCGGAAAAAAAAACAAACTACAAATTTATTTATTGAATGGTAATATATTTTATTAAAAGCCTAAATTACTAAATACCTTTCAAGGTGTTTTTTTTTTCCTGTGTTACCTCTTCTGCTAGTCTGGGACTCATTCACCAGATGTCCAATGTTTCTAAGCATCCCTTGCCTGGACCACTTCCTGGAGTCATGAGCCAGGGCTACAATTCCCTGGTAAACTGAATATTGGCATTCCTAACAGTAATTAGTGGCCCAAGTAGTTTGGATTTCTGTCTCACATAGCACTGCTTTTGCTCGAGGCTGTTCTTCTGGAGCTTCACACTCAGCAGGAATTTTAAATTCATTTAATTCCCTGGCAATCCAGTGCATATGGCACGAGATTTTTCTGGAGAATTCCTTTGCCAATCCAGTTTTCAGTCAGGAGCTCACAGCTTGTTATTGCAGGAGCCTCATTGTTATTGGGGCAAACATCACCAAAAAGACAGAAAGATCCTTGTCCTGTGATGTTCCTTTCTCCAGGTTCAGAGGATTTATGGGATAATGACACCTGTAATGTTTCTCAGAAATCTGAGGGTGACAGTGGAGCTTGAGAGGGACATTTAATAGACAGACAGAGATAATTTCTCAAATTTAGGTGATCAGAAGATTAATTTTATTTTAATAACTGAGCATTGCTTACATAAATGAGATTAGTTGTTTGCAAGTAACTCCCAGTGAAGCAGATTCCTCAAATGTTTGTTGAAAAACACCCTTTATAGCACTGGGTTCAGCCCTAAACGTATCATCAGCTTTTCCCTGACAGTGGCTGCTAAAACCAGCACAAACCTCGTGGAATCTGATAGTTTTAAACTTGATTCCTGATGGGAATAAAGAAGCTGCTGGGAGGCTGTAATGAGAAAAGCAAGCTTAAAATAAAAAAAAAAATTGAGAACTGGAATATAAGCAACCATCTGCATTCTGGCTTTGCCTCAGGGGACTGAGCCCTGTCTTTTCTAGATATCCAGACAAAGAAAGTGTCAGTTTTATCCACATGCAAGCCCAGAAGAATTAAAAATTACTGTTTGAGATTTGATATAGACCAAAGGAAAACAACTTGATACAGATTTATTTTTTTTTAAAAAGTTTTACTTGTTCGAGTCTTCTTCACATTCTTTTCATGCATTAAGAGATGTGTGAGATGTAATGCTTATATGAGGTGAAAGGAATAAAAGGAAGGAAGTAAAAAGTAAATTTTTTCATTATTTAAAGTTCAAAGTGGATCCGGGCATTCTGAGAATGTACAGAATACCTAAAGTATTTACAATCTCATTAAAAATCCTTTCATATCTCTGCGAATGGCCCATGGAAAAACAACTCAGGATGAAAACATTTTGATGTACCTATTTCATAGCTCAACAAGTATCCAAAGGGGAGAAAAAAAGATGGAAGGATAATTAAAATTTAAGAAGTTTGGGCTTTAACATGCCAAGATGGAGTACAAGCTGAAAAATCAGGGAAGCTTTCAAAAAAGTCCTGATTCCAAATAATCTCATTTGAACAGAGAAAAAAAAAATACTTCTGCAAAGTGACTGTTAAGAGAAGATGGTGCCAAGGGGTGCCACAACCAGGAAGCTGAACCCATTTTCTAATTTTGAGTTCAGGATCATTCCAGATCTGCCCCTCTGAAAAGGATTTTTCTGATCTTTCTCTCTTTCTCCCCACTTTCTCTTTCTTAAATGAAACAGGTTATAAAATAACTGGAGTGCTGGGCAGCATATTAAACCAGTTAATAGATTAATATAAATGAAAAAAAGAATAACTCTTTGGTCTTTCTACCTGAAACATCTTTTAACCATTCCATCATGTCTGAATTTCTATATTGCAGAAGCACATTACAGGCACCCATGTGAACAATTATTTATTTTTGTGGTGCGGAATGCAGCTTTTGAACCTGTAAAGCAATTTTCTATTTCTTCTATCTGCTTTGTAGTTGATTTTTTTTTCCTATCCATTGACTTTATCTCTGGTAGTTACTGTTTTGAGCAGTAACATTTGGGCCTGCTAACCTTCAAAATCTGTGAGTGGGCTACAGCCTGGAGGAATATTAACCTCAGAATTATTGAATTTCACATTACTCCTTGCCTGCATTGGGTGTTTAGTTGATTTCTTTCTGTGCATCTTTGATCAAAAATGGATTTCCATCTCAATGTTGTTGTCATTAAGTTGATGACCCTTTTCCCCTTTTATGGTATAAGTCTGCTTTGTGTGTGGCATTTTAAACTAACAGAACACAACACTGAGAAAATAGAGTGCTTTGAAAATAATCCCTCATGGAGAAGGAATGCATTGCATGGCCTTCACATGCCTTTTACTGCAAATAGAAAGGATCCAGAACAGCAACTACTTCACACCCCAACCCAGCCAGGAGCTGCAATTTCCAAGCAGTGGATTGACCTCAGCAAGAAAGTCTCCACTGACACGGGAAATGTTCACTCCTGTGTCTGCAAAGTCACTGAAAATTCACTGGAAAAACTGGATAGGACTTCATGCAAATCCCACCTGGGAATTTAACAGATGGTCTCTGGGCACACTGTGTCATAGTCCTATATTTTGCTATAATGTTATAGTCACCTAATACTAACTCTATGAAATGTTTACTCACTTGCTTAAGAGTTTTGACCCAAAATAATTATATAATGGCTGTTTTCAGGTTTGTTCAAAAACGTTTGGTTATGAATTATGGCCTTGGTACACGTAATTTAAAGCAGCTTTATAGCAACAGTGACCTTTCCAGCAAAGCCTGAAGGATGTATTGAATGTTTTTAGGACATTGTTAGTCCTGTTAAACTGGACAGCTCTGTCCCTCCTGGAATGTGCTGACAGCATCCACACCTTCCACGTACTCCCATAGTATTTTATTGTGAGCTTTGAAAATCAAGCTATATATTGAGATAGGTGTGCTTTCCTCTGACAAGGCAAGAAGGTGAAATAAAAAAATTAAGGTGGGAAAACACAATCCAGACTTTTTTTATCACATGAACTGTTCACTACGAACAGTAAAGGGTAGACATACGTGTGAAAAACTAAATAAAAAACTCTGTTTAGTCCCTCTGTCAGGCTTTTAGAATTCACTGGCAAACTTATTTATTGCCAGGCCCAAGTGGTCTGAGAATAGCAGTGAAGCCTCAGCTCACATTTAGTTTGATACATCTGAATGTCCAACAGAGGCAGGAAAGCAAAATCCCATATATTGTTATTTAAAGAGGCGACATAAAGAGCCTGTCATCAAAGCCATCTTATTTTCCAGGAATAAACACTTGGCAAGCAGGACACTCTGCATGGATTCACTGCTCAGGATTTGCCCTTTGATGGTTGATTTGTAGCTTCCTTAAGGTGCTGGCACAACTGTTGAGTGCTGTGTATTGACAAAGCTCCCTCTGTTTGGTCCCCGGCTCATCCCAGGTGGGTTCTCTGGCAGATCTGGAGGCTGGAGATGCAACTTCTGAACACACCACTCTGCTCCTTTCTGCTTTCAAAGGCTGCAGGACTGTTCTGATCATTGTGCTGTGGGGAGAGAAAAGCAGACCAGGGAGAGCCTGACATGATAGAAGAATCTATACCTGAGAAACGCTGTGATATGTCTCTAAACACTTGTTTGCTAATTCCCATCTGTGCTGCTCCTCAAATATATTCAAACTCCTTCTCTTGATGTATTTAGGCTGATAAAAATGATGCATCACTCAAGCATACACACACTATTGCAGCATCAGCTGCACTGTTTGTGATAAGAACCAAAAAGACTGTTTTTATCATAAAAATCTCCCAAGCTTCACTGGTCAAACAATTATGAAAATTGCATGACACTGCTACAAACCTGGTTTCTTGAAGTCAGAGGAAGTAGTTTAAGATGCACAAACATGCATGCACACAACATACATACACATAGAGGAGCATCAAACAGAAAAAAGGCACAGTTTCTTTAAATTTGAAGATATAAAAATTTACATATTTCAATGAAATGCAAAGTATTATAACTGGGGTGTTTTTTTCAGAAAGGTTTTGTTAAACATTTCTGAGCTGCCATAGGCAAAGACAAACATACAAACAAACAAGTGAGAAAACAAAAATATTGTTTTAAGAATCTTTGAGAGAAAATCTGCCTGAGAAAGCAGATTTCTTCTGTGATGAAGAAATCATTCCCTGCTCAAGTAGACAGTCAACACTAAAGGCATGGGATTTGGGAGCCCAATCTTTAGTGCTTTTCCAGTGAAGCTTTGCACAGCAGTGTAGTGCAAGGGAACACTTTTTGGTTTCTCCCTTTTTTTCTCACACTTTGCCCCTTGTTATAGAATTTACTTTTGTGATTCTATGGATCCTACCTCAAAGAAAGGCAGTCAGGGTTAGACTAATCCTCCCCAGTTGTGCCATTTTCCAATCTATGTGCCTTTTTAATTCCTAAATGCTGGCATCAACTGAAAGGCAGACATGTTCTTGAGAAAACACTCTGAGCAGGAAAATGCAATATTTAGAAAAGGAATCAATGCTAAAACACAATCTGTTTTTCCTTTTAGTTTCCTGCTCTGTTGTCCAGACTCTCCAGTGCAACAGAAGTAAACACACCACAATTGAGACAGAAGGAATTCCATTCATCTAGTCCTTACATAGAACACCTTGACACTGGAACACCTGTAAGGTAAATTCTTCAGGTGAACAAACTCGATGTAATTAACAATATATCCAATAAGTTCAACATTTTTTTTCTGCTTGTAACAGCTGTATAGTCATAGTTCAAGTTATGAAACACTACTGACCCATTAGTATTTTTAAAACACTGTTTCATATTTAAATTGAATTAATTAATTCTGATCAGTTAAACCAATTTTCTGGCGACTCATTAGCACGGGCTGTGATGTTTAATCTTGATAATATTTACAGTAAACAAGTACCCGTGGGAACGAGACAATCCAAATGCAATCACATGAGATCATTTTATTATGTGCTTGCAAAAATTAAAGTTTTTCAAGCTGACACGAATAACCCAAGATGCAAAAGCAGATGTTGATCAGCTGTTTCCAAAACCTCCTCCAGGATTTTGTGCCGTGAACTCACCACAGCAAGAGCTGTGGATATCTGAGCACACCGGGGGAAATCCACTGCTTTTCATGATACAACATGCCCTGCTTTATTTTAAGTACCCCCATCTCCCTTGGGGACAACAGTAATTACATGCTAATTCATTTTAATGCCACCACATTATCAGCTGATAATCGTGCAATTAACTGAAGTCACCACCAAGGAGTGGGAAGGGGTCAGAGAACCAGAACATCCCCTGGCAGGTAACGAGATCTTTAAATCAATGGGGTGTTTTAACAAGAACCAATCGAGAAATTTTAGGGGTGGTATAATAATGATATAGATTGACATAAAAATGAGACGATAAATGGATACAAAATATGCAGATAAACTAAGTTAACTGGACTGAAATGAGGTGGGAAAAACCCTCAAACTATAAAAGATGCACCAGTACCTTAAAATTTCAATTTATCAGATGAAAACCAAAATACATTTGAAAAGATGGCTGGAAAGTGTGATTATCTGAATCGTGGGGAACAGACAAAAAACCTCTTCAAGAGAAAGATTTTCCTTTTTGTGTACTTGGGTCCGTGAGAATAATATTCTTGATGATGAAACAATAAAAATGTTAAGGAAAAAAAAGTTGATACTATGTTTGTCAGTTAAAAAAAAAACCATCAGAAACCTGGTATTACAGCTGTCTGTGTTGCTCACAAGAGCTGAGTAAACACTGTGATGAATAAAACTTCTTTTTGTAACTCGTGTTGATTCACACAGAGATTCTTTGAATATGCACAGATGAAGAATTATGTGCGTTGTTTGCCTACTGCAAACATTTGACATTTGAAATTCAGGCTGTGTTGGTTAGCTTTGATTAGATACATGAATTACACAGGATGTTTGTTCTCTGATTGGAGCCCTTAAAAAATCAGGTTTTCGGGATGAATATTTACATTTACAAGCTCGGAATTTGATCACCTTGAATATCTTCGAGCAGTCCATGAAAATTGCTAATTTTCTAAAACTTCTTTTGTCAAAAAAATCCTCGTGCTTATTATGTATTGGCAGGGAAAGCACAAAAAAAGAAAAAAAAAGTATGAATGTTGCCAAGCCAAATCAGTGCAAGGACTTACTTAACTTTAAAGTGTTTGCTGTGGCCTGATCTGACAATATTCTAACATCAAAAAGAAAATGGCTTTTCCAAAGTACTGAAGCAATTAAAATAGCAAAAGCACTTAGGAGAATGCAATCACAACATACTACCCAAATTCAATAAAGACCTCATTTTAAATTCTGGATTTTTTTTTTTGTCTTTTTTATGTGCTATTCCTCACAAAACTTCTATTTTTCTTTTTTTCCCGCAGACAATATTCAGTTGTCCACATTTCTAAAGTTGAAAAGAGCTGAACTTCTGGAAGTTAAGATCAGCTTGAGCTTATTAATGTTTCTGCTCGTGAAAAAATATTTGAAATCACTGTTATGTAAGAAATAGCCAAGCCCAAAGAAAAAAATCAATATATATATATTAATATATATATATTAAGAAAAAAAATTAAATGACATAATGAAAGACTTGATTAGACAGAAACACAAACAGAAATGTTTGGGAGAGAATTAATATCTCCACAGTGATACCAGCATGGTAACAGAGATGGGGTTAAATATTTGCCATATGCCTATATCAAAGTAAATTTTCCAGGTTTATTTTTAAAATTATCACATATTTATTAATAATGTCTAACTCCTAAAGCAAAAAGTGCTTTACTTCTGCATGGAAGTGTTCCACTCTTTATTATTTGTGTTGTTTCTATATTCATGCATGCTGGGCAAGACTTCAGCATAAATACCTGGTCAAAGTAATTAATCTTCAATTACAGCAGAAATCCAGTTGAAGAATTCGTGACATCTGCATTAATATCAACTGGTGATTAATGGTGTTAAAAAGATATCAAAGGAACTAGTATTGACCAGGTAATTATTTTGATGCATTTGCATTTATTGTATTTTATATTAACCTCCATTTTTGAACAATTTCAAGTCTCAGCATTGTCTAATCTAGAAGCCATGGCTGGGATCCAGAATGTACCTCCTGTGACAATACAGGACAGCTTGTTGGTTAAACAAGAGTTTTCAGAGGAGTTATTCTTCCCTGAGAACAGTTGCAGTAAAAATCAGTCTCCTCACACTTTCTTTCACAAAGCACATTCATCCAGGTAGTTCTCAGGGGAGATTAATATGAAATCCAAAGACAATTTGTGTTAATAAGGAGAGAAACTGGCTCTGGGTTGCCCATCTAGGACTCCTCTATTGATTAGTCTGTTGGAGTCTTCTGCAGCATCTCCCTGATAATTAGTTAAAATAACAAGAGGAGATGGTGGAATCCATTTGTCATGAATTTTTCGAATGGGAACAAAAAGAAGAAAACAAATCTAAACAAATCCAAACAAAACAACTCCCTCAAGGGCATAGATACAGTTTGATTTTCCCTTCATAATGAAATAAAAAAATTAAGGTTAACACAGCAGTCTGGATTGTAGGCTAGCTAGATTACCACTATGTGCCTTGTTGGCTCAAGATATGAGATGGACCTTGCAAGAATATTATAAAAGACCAAATGCCTTTATCAGTTTGTTGCTTCTCTCAATGTGTGTTCACTGGGAGGAAGAACAGAGAACTTATCTTCTTTTTTCCATGGCTTTTACTTCTAGAGAACAAAGGACCTGAATGTCTTCGAGGCCTCTACAATTTGATTGAGAGTAAATAAATTGACCAAGTATAAATAAGATCATCATCATCATGGCTGGGCTTCCCGAAGATAAGGGAAATAAATAAGATATTGATAAGAAGTTTAAGCAGCCAAATGAAGATAAAGCAATCTCATTCGTCAGCCAGTGCTTTCAGGAACATAGAGCTTTAATTTACAACATGCAGATAAACAAGGAACTTGAAGAAATCAACCCAGGATTTCTGTATTCACAAATAATATTCACGATAGTGATAGTCCCAGAAATTATTAAGCATTAAAAAACATACAGAGAAGAAAACAATCTTATGCCTGTTTTGGATTTTAACTAAACTCCTAGAGTGATGAGAGATATCTGGAGAAACACTGACCTAATCCTCTGACTGCACCACAAGGCAGATCATGAGAAGACACAGTCCAGTGGCCATAAAAACATAATTTTATAGCTATAAACTCAATTGTCCTGATAAATGAAATAAAGCATTTATGAAGACTTTGATCCATTTAATAAATAAAAATGGAGCTTTCATGTAGGGATACAAAATTCAGACAGTGGGGGGAAACCAAGAGGGCAGGATCCCAAACACAGTTCACTATCAATTTGAAGTATCCTTAGCAGCAGTAAAGAACAACTGGGGATGCTGATAACATTTATTTCAGGTAAGTTTTATGGCAGCAATCAATATTCTATCAACTATTTATTGTATAAACTGTATAAATTTAGTAAATATTAGGAGTTCATAAATCCTGTAGCCAGTGGTATTTCCAAGGATAAGCAGAGATTATGTGATATTATATCTAGAGTGTGCTTTTTCTTTCAAAATTTACACATTTGTCCAAATGTGATGAAATTTATGTAAAGTACATTTTTTGTTACTTTCTTCTTTTGGTCAGCATCAGTGGAGGTATATAATTGTCTTGATTACACTTACACTAAAATCACCTTTTTTTTTTCTCTCTAAAATAAATAAAGCCCTTTTCTTTTTTCTTCATCAGGTGGAGCAAACATTATCCACACTTGTCAATTATGAGACTTTGTGACACTGAAACTTGTATTTCCACCTGGACACGGTTGCATTAAAATTCAGAGAGTGGGAAATAATCCCCAGTGCTGCCAGTCAAGTAGGAATCCTCTCCTCTGTTCAGCAGGAGCTTCCAGGTCTTAAAGTATAAGATTTCTGGGGAATACTTCGGGGCCTTTTTATGTATGAAGGAACATAAAAGCAAGATAGAGATATTGCTGGAAGACAATGAGGAGAAAATATTAATCTTAGACCAAAAAAACTACAAAAAATAACCAGCAATGAGCAGACTTTGTTTGGAAGGCACATTTGGATATGTAGCATATTGGAGCTGATGAGGAGGAAAAATTAATATTCTAATATTTCAATATGAATATAGCATGAAAATACTTCTAGTTACTTATCTAGTTACAGAAACTATCAAGGTTGCTCTTAACCTGGAGTAAGTGAAAGATTTTTTTCTTTCATGTCATTTATAATTGATACAAACCTGTCACACTGAGAGGTAACAGTGCTCAGGCTTTCCAAATCCTCTCAAAGCTTTGCCTGGCCCGGCAGTTGAACCCATCTGCCAAACCCCAGTGAAAGCATCAGTCCTCTGCTGTCAAGTTCCATTTCTTCCTATCATGCATAATAAGGATTCATTTTCAAACAGGTGATTATTTCTGGAAATTCTAGCAGGGAACAAGAATTGGGCTCTGGAACTTGAAAAAAATGTTCATTTTTTCATCTCTCATTGGGTGTTTTTCAGCAGTGGGTATGAAGCTTTCACGCTCATCTGCACATGCCTGAGATGAATAATTTATTATTACACTGTGAACCTAAATTTCAAAGAAGGTAATAGTCAAAGTCATAGATGATAAACTGGGCCATAAAACATGTTCATCTGCTGTCTTCATGAAATTATCTGATCTTGAATTGATATAACTCCCTCTTTCTTTTTTCTCTGTAGAATTTAGATTAATTAAAATGAATGAGAGACTTTTGTTCTCCATGCCGGGAACACGAAAAGCATCTTAGGAACTTTATGAGGATCATTGGGAAATAAATTCTCTTAGATGTGTTAACAAAACATTCTGGATCATGAAGCATCTCTGCTACCTTCTATCCTCTGACCTGGCCAGTCAATTGAATCTTCTGAGAGAGGAGAGTGAAATATGGTTTATTCATGACCAAGAGCAAAAAGGAAAAGATCTCCCATCTTATTGTAGCATGAAACTCACTTTGTCTCTAGGGAGGACTCCTCAACTCTTTGTAAAGAACAACCTATAGCTGATGAGATATCACTGCTCATTTTTGGTCAGAAAATGTATGTTTTTATAGGTGGCTGTTTGCCTCTGAAGCAACTCTAAACAAGAAGTCACTGGGTTACATATCTGTGCTATCCCCCTTAACCAGCCACTCCAAGATAGGGTTAAATTACTGTCATGGAGATGAAAAAACAAGATATTGCACAGGCTGGAGGAAATCAGAGCCTGGACTGGCAAGTTTTCAAATATCCACAAATAATTTCACATGAGAAGTGGGTGCCCAGTGCTTTGAAAATAGAATCAAAGCCAAAAATAAACCCCAATGCCCACTCTCTGGTTATTCTAACTGTGTGATTACCTTTAAAAGGAAAATTGATTACATAAGTTGTCTGTCAGAATTATTCCCCTAAAATTGTGGAGGAAAAAGTCAAAAGTTTCCAAATTTCCCTCATAATACCCATGACTACAGATCATTATAATAACACAAGAATCTTGGTCTGGTGCCTTTCTACTGATGTATATTGATTATTCTCAGAAAATATGATGAGCAATCAGGCTTGTTGAGGGATGTGCAGGAAGTTGGAGAGAAAGTGGGGAGCAGAAGTCCAATAGTCCATTTCCTACTGAAAAACCATTTTTCTGTCTTCTAACTGCAGTGTTTTTATAATTTTTCTGTTGGTTCTTGATAGAAATCAAAGTTTTAACTTCAACTTAAAGCTTCGTGTCTGGAAATTCTACGGTAAAATATGTCAGATAAAATGTATCATGAGATCATAAGACTTTGCCATTCACTAAGTTCTGAATTTTTAAAATTTCAAGAGTATTGACAATTCTATTGTAAATAACCTCTCCCAGTTCAGGTCACTAGGATAGACCCAAGGTTTGGGGGAATTGAATAAGAAAAGCTAAGAGAAGAAGAACTCAGCTTTATCCTTTCTAAATCATTACCAATGAAATGTCCTTCCTTATAAAATCTCTCAGTGGATTAATTTTAGATTGGAAAGATAAACCCTTAAAAAATTAAAGTTCCTTTAATTTTGAATTTTACATTTTATTTTTTTTTTAGGGATAAACAAACAGAATCACAGAATCATAGTATGCTTTGGGTTGGAAGAGATCTTAAAAATCATCCAGTTACAACCCCCTGTCATGGGCAGGGACACCTTTCAGTAGACCTATAAATCTTGTTCTATTTCATACACTATCCCTTGTTTTCTAAACATTATTAAGATGTACCTATTTTTTAATGCTGTGAAAAACCTAATTCTGTATGATCCACATTTTTGTTTTTAAATTAAGCTATGTTTTTAACATTATCATAGTCTCTTATTGTGACTCAGAGATTGTACTTTGGGGTGAAAAATTGAAATAAGGATTAAAAACAAAAATACCTTTTCTTGATTTACTTCTAGTTTGTATTTTTGGTATGCACTAAACTCAATGTATACTTACAAGACAATAAGATCCATCATATGTTCAGAAAGACAAAATCAGTTTACCTCTGAATAGTTTTCATTGCTGGTGAATCTCTTTTAATTCTATTTTCTAGTGCAACATTTCAATGAAGAATATGCCAGAAGGTTTATTATTCTTTAACTGCACAGTGCTTAAACAGTCATTTTCCTGTTTAAATACCAAACAGTCAGATGTTTATAATTAAATTCCTAGGAATATTATGTACTAGCATGACAGCCATTATAATCTCATTGGGTTATATATGCATGTCCTAATACTTTTATAGTTCTAAATATGTAATTTAAAAAAAAACCTGTCTGGCATTGTCCTGAACCTGGGTCATTTTCACTTGTCAACAAATTAGATTAAAAGCCCAGAGTATTGAATTTATGGAGCTGTGAACAGAAAAATAAAGGCTTGATAGAATAATGAGGGAACACAGAGGTTTCACATTACAGAAAGTGTAAATGAAATATTGACTCCATGCAGCCTTCCCGTGTTTTCAGTGTGATAAACCTGGTTATTTGTCTCTATACAGGAGCTGAAAACTCTCCCATTGACTCTTTCTTACAATTTAGGAAAAAAGAAGCAGTTTGCCAAAATTACAAGGTGTAACAGCACTGGTGTGGATGAGATAAGAATTTGTGAAGTTGAAGTACATGTTGTAAAATCTGCCCTTTTTCTTTTTTTTTGTGACTTAAGGAAAATGCATGCTTAAAAATGTCATTTAATTTTATATTACATCCTCAGTGACTCAAATTCAAATGCCTTTTGCACCTTGAATCTTTCAAGTGTTACTTTCAATCCTTTTTAATAAATTATTACACTTTTATGATCTCTAATTAAATAAATTTAATATGATTTTACTTAGAAATAAAGCAAAGGTTGATTGAGAAGTCAGTGGCTTATTAGAACTTGGTTCCACCCCTATCATAACACGAATGAATTAACCAATGATTCGACCTGCCTGGTGCCTTGAAGGGATATGATCTGCCTTTGAAGTCCACTTGAGGGCAAACTTGTTCCTTGTGCTACTTTGCACACTGAAAAAAAAATGTATTAAAAATTTGATTTAGTTCCTATGGAAAGTGATACATCATCTTCTGAAATGAATTAATCTCTCACTAAAAAGACCAATCACCTTCAGCTGCAGATAGAGTGCATCCTCTATTAAATCAGATGCATTATTCACTGCATCAAATATATCACTTGTTAATTAAGACTCTACATTTGTATCAAAGCCTCAAATCAAATACATCATCCATTAAATCTTATCAATATTGAATAAAATAAATTGCATGTTAAGTGGAAGCATCACCCAATTATAACATGAAGCCTAACAATATTATAAAGTTTTGCAGTGCTTCCCACCACTCAAGTACATTGAGACTTGTGTTTAGTGTTTTGATAGCTTGAGATCTCGGGGAAATCTCAGCAGGAGAGTAACAAGTCTTGATGCCTTTTTCCTTAAGGGCAGCATAAATCATTCTCAGATTGTTTGAATGGTCCCATAAAGCTGCGAGGGGTGCTGTTCCTCTCAGGAGAGGATCAATAAACTCAGAGCAGAGTAAGAAAAATTATGAGCCTCTCAAGTGTTGCTGAAGCTTTGTGCAAGATGCTCCATCAGTGACATGAAACCAGTCAGTGACAACTGGGATGAACAGCAACCAGGCTGAAGAGTGTCCTGGGAGGGCAGTGAAGATGCAGTGATGTTGGCTTTAGCTGCACAAGGCAGTGGTGCCTTAAGATTCTTCTATTTTTTTTTGTTTTTCTAATTTTTATAAGCTTTATAAGTAGTTAAGTAGTATAAGTAGATTTTAGAAGCAGCATCCCTTATTCCTCTATGCTTTAGCACAGTAGTTAATACATTCCTCAACCCCTACATACCCCATTCCATGCTCCCATATCAATATCCCATGAATTCCAGTAGAAAATGTTTAGTTTTTTGTCAAGGCAGGGCCTCTTCTGTTTGAGGACATCGAATCCTGGCCTGAACACCAAGAGAACAGTCAAGAACTGGGTGACCATGTACCCTTTGTGCTCTGAAGAAGATGAAGATGATGAAGAAAAGCCCCCAGCCCCAATTCCAAGGGGGTGGGACGGGGGTGGACCAGGGCAAAAGCTACAGGGTGGAAACACTTGGGATTAAACAGACAATATTATAACTTGTAACACCTGAACACGGCCGGGGAGTCTTGTGATCTTTATGCCCAGGCACAAATTAAACCCTTTTCTTATCTCATCTCCAATTAAACTGCTTTGGAGGTTTTTTTCCTCAGCTCCTGCAGGCAACAGTAGGGACTATCAGAAATGCATCACAGCTCCATCCAGGTTGATACAGGGGGACTAAATGTTCTGGGATGATGGGACTGTGCTTCTGGCTGGGGAACCTGGTCACTAAGAATGAGCATCTTCATTTCTCTGTAGCTCAGGCTGGTCGTCACCTTGAAGGTTTAGCCTAAATCTCTCAGGTGAAAGGAGAGCTGGGTGTGATAGAATCATAGAATCATGGAATCACAGAATAAACCAGGTTGGAAGGGACCTCTGAGATCATCAAGTCCAACCCTTGATCCAACCCTGCTGTGGTTCCCAGCCCATGGCACTGATGCCACATCCAGTCTCTTCTTAAAAACCTCCAGGGATGGAGAATCCACCACTTCCCTGGGCAGCCCATTCCAATGGCTGAGCACTCATTCTGTAAAAAATTTCTTCCTAGTATCCAACCTAAACCTCCCCTGGCACGACTGAAGACTGTGTCCTCTTGTCCAGAAGCAGAAGGAAAATAATGCCCAGCAAAAAGAAAGAAATTTCCAGCAATAGCTCCCAAAGGCACTTTCTAAACACAATTCTTTTAAGTTCTGCTTGATTTTAAAGTTACCTTCAGGTCAATATTATTTTCCCTCTTTCTGTGCTCAGACTGGAGTAAACTTCTGTTTAGATTAATCAGTAATACTGATTATGTCTGGTGTGAAACTTTATCTGTGTTTTTTTCTCCTGTATGCCTCCTGAAACTTTAAATCAAGTTTTTGTTGGTGTGTTTTCTACCTTCACCTCACGATGCTTTTGCAAAGGGAAGGGAAAACATTGCCAGAAACGCAGTTTAACTCTTTGCTCTCTTTCTGAGCCCAAACCACCTGTACCTGCTTAAATTGATCTATTTTTCCTGTCTGTGTATTTTTGTGGTTTCCCTCTCTCTTTTTTTCCTTTTGTTAAGTATCTTGGCCAGTTTTTACTGTCTCACACCAAAACTGTTCTGGTCAATGGATCTCTCCCTTTCTAAAACATTTCCAACTCTCTTATTTTTGCTCATACACTATTTTTTCCTTGTCTTAACATTTCTTTTAGCGTGACCATAATTTCTCCTCTTTTATTTTTACTAGATCTACCAAATGCAAACATTCAAGAGCCACAAACATTCCAATTGTGAGATTATTTGAAGACAAATTAAGTTTAAAAATTAATACCTCTGTGACTAATTTTTGGGGGTTAGGAGGGATTTTTTTTTTTGGTATGTTTTAGTTGTTTATATTTTTTTAACATTTAGTATGTTGAAACATTTACCCTCAGCAAAGAAAAAAACCCAAAATCTAAGTGATTAAATGAAATTGGAAAACTCAGAAAAAACAACCCCCAATGCTGAAATATTTAAATGCACATCTATATCTAAAAAAAGACCTTTTTAGAGAGTTGTACCACATACCTGCAGCTGGAGATATCCAGTATTTCCAAGACTGATTCTGTTCATCTCCAGAGCAAGATCCATTAAACTTAATTACAATAAGAAACCTATTTCTGTTACACAAATAATATTCTCATGTAACCCAATTTAAAATAATTGCCTGCATTGCTTTTGTTCAGAAGGGAAAACAAAAACTAAAAGAAGTGCTGACTTATTGAAAATGGTCGTAATTATATTATTATGTTATATTTTGCTTACAGACTTTTTGGTACTCTGGTTACAATTTTTTTTTTAAATGTGAAATCTGAGGAAAATGTAGTGCCTTCACTGGTAGTAGAGAAAAGATCCAGATAAAACTTCATTTACAACTCACAGTTCTGGGTTGGGTAGATGTTAATTCAGAGAAAAATCACCAAGAGTTCTCACAGTTATGTAAATAATGTTATGGAAGCAAATTTTCTTTCAAATAACAGAAAATAATATAATTTAAAGAATTAACCCAAATGGTCATCCTGTCTTAAAAAAAAAATAGTTTCACCATGACACTTCAGTGATACTGCAGGACCTGAAATTAAAAGAAAAAGGTTCTGTCACATAAGAATTATCACTTCTGTGCTGACTCAGGGAAGAATAGAAGTGGAAAAAATTATTAGATTGTCTGAGACAGCAAATACGAAGTGATTTGGTTGTCATGACTTATCTTTCATTGAGGCCTTTCCATTCTGTCAGAAGTAATGCAATAATATCAACCAAACCTGTTTGCTTGGTGTCCATCCAGCTCAACTTTCTGAAGAAAGCAAACCAACAGAGTGAATTGCATGAGATTTTTTTATTCAACAACTCCTAATGCCAAACTTTATGTCAGTGAAGCTATGTGGAGGTCCAATTTTGGGGAACAGTTTTCAGAATCCTTCTGTAATTCATACTTTGATAATAATACCAATAATGATAGCATGGAAATCCTTATATTGTCAAAGATATAAACATTGAAACAGGCTTTGCAAAGTAGTACTGTAACTTCATATACCAATCACAAAATAATCTTTCTAATGGAAAGATACTTTGAAATGGGAGATATTGGTGTGGACACCAAGGAAGAAGTGAAGATTTGGTAGATACTGGGTGAAGAGAACAAAATACTCGGGTTAAATCCTTTCTAAAAACATAATTTACCACAAAAAGTGATCTGGTTCAGCAGTTATTTATACTCAACTACCTACTAAAAAGAAATATGGCACTTTTCAAAGCAGTTTGGGATTGGCTGAAGTAGGAATGTTGATGAGACAGCCCAGCACCTCCTGCACGAGTTTGTCCTGAGAGGAACCTTGAACGGGTGTAACTTGCAGCGTGACCTGAGTGAATATTATTGGGATAAAATCCTACTGAAATACTAATTCTACTACCACTCTGATGTCCCAGTCACAAAGAAAAGCAAGAGAAACCAGAGAGCAGAGTAATACCTGGAAAAGAACTTAGACAGAGACGACCCTCCAGTTCCCACTTCCTCTCCGTGGGCAGCAAATCCAAGGAAAAAGGAAGAGCAGCATTTCCTTGGCTGGCCCATTGTGACCAAGGTCTGATTCAGGTGCTCCAGCCCATGGAAACGTTGCCTGCTCTTTCAAAACAAAGAACAACCACCTATTCTGTGCGTGGGTTCTCCGGAGACACCTCTTCCCGTCCTATTTGCATTTCAATGGCCACGATCAGAAAGGAAGCTCTGGGACTGGATCTGTGCTTACACAGCTCCAGGTAAAGCCCAAAGCATGGCTCAAACTGCCTGGCAAACATTTCTAAAGATGATCTTCAGCAAACAGATGGAATGGTATAATACTATTTTGTAACCCTAGTGCCATTCACCTTTTTGTTTAAATTCTCACCACCATCATTGTTCCGAGTACTTTGTCTGAAAACAGCAGGACTCTACAAATTATTGTCTATTCGAGCTACAAGGCTATTAGAATAAAATAAAAAACCTTTGAAAAGCCCCTAAACCATTTGGAGTTACTTCATCTGTATTACTGGTGATTTTTAACTTTCTGCTTCTTGTCCTGGGGAATAAGATTTCCCAGCAGTGTTTTCAACTGGTGCTTGCTTAGAACAGTAAACCAGGCCCATGTTAGCAGGAAACTCTCGAATTTGTATAACTGCAAGGAAATCTTTAATGAATAATCACAAAATAATCCTATAGATGGATTAAATGCACTAGTATCAGAGACAAATATTGTATTACAGCTACAGAGAACAGTGAATAAACTGACAAACATCTATATTACATTTAACTGCTTAAATGCCACCTTGAAAGGGATCTGAACAGAGATTTCAGTCAAAGGTGTTCTCTTATATTCCTGCTGGTGATCCCTTTAGGTGTTTTAAGTGAGAGTTATACTAGCAAAGGTTAGTGGTTTTATTTACTCAGAGTATTGTTCTTCACAGACAGAAGTTTTTTAAGCATTTAGGGATTCTCACAGAATTTGGCTAAAATTTACACTTTGAGCAAGAGATAAGCTGAAACTAGTAAACAACATTTACTAGTAAATTACATTTACTAAACATTTTGGAGTTTTTAATAGGTGAGGCATTCGTCAGATACATGAGTACTGGTGGATATACATAATTTATCTGTTGATGATGAAATGTACTCTAGAAAAAACATCTAGTCTGGATGTTTTTTTCTGGACTTCCACACATACTTTTCAGACACTATTTCAAAATCCCTGCTGAATTCTCAGAGACATTAAAAATTGAGATGCCTATCACACGTGTAGTCATCAGCTTTTATACATAATCACCCTCTAAGCATGATTAGAAGACTTGTTTCATGCTTGTAATGCTATAGAACAATTGAAAGATGTTAACATGCATTTCAGTGGACATATAGAGATGTTTGCTGTAAATATTTCAAGTAGTATGACACGATATTAAATTTTAATTAAAGTTTCTAGGAGTTCCAGAGCTCTGATATGGTTTGTTCACTTATTTCAACGTGATACAAATTCTGTTGGCACCTAATTATGAATAACCAGGGACTAGGTTGACCTTAGAGAGTTGCAATTTAGATGATACTCTGCAGCAAGAGATTTTAGACATGGAGGAGAAGGGATGAAACCAAGCAAAACTTTACTGATAAACTGTGAGAAAGTTTAGGAAAAGAGCAGGACTGGAATTGGTGAAGTTTTCCTGTATTTCTCACAACAGGACATGCCATATCTAGAAGGAATTAAATTATTGTACATTACACAACAAGGAGTCAAGTGATAGCGTGGAGATGATATGGGATTAGAAGATCTTTGATTTTAAATTGTTACTGAACAGCTGGAGACCAAAATATTTTGCTGTTTATTGTAGCCTCAGCTCAGAGATATCACAGAACTTCATGTCTCTGTTACAAAATTCCTATCACAGCCAAACAGACCTTCCCTGGCCATGGCCCCTTTCTGATTCAGAATTAAGGTAAAAAACTGCTGAATTCCTACACACACAAGCCTGGATTCACAAAGGGATCTGTTGCCTAAATTGCAATTAATTTAAAATCTTTAAAAAGTCTCCATGATCTGTATCACAAAAGTGAGGAATTTCAATCTTTAGATCTGTCGAGTCAATGCCTTTCCCAACTATTATTTCACTTTTCTGAAAAGCAGATTTTTTTGATCTTTTTCCCATGACTACAAACCTTGGTTTAGGGACACAGCCAGGAGCAAAAAGCAGCAGAAAGTTTTTCTTTTGATCCTGCTGCTATTAGGAGATACTCCCAACAATAGCAGAGACTTTTGTCTGGGGCTTGCAGTCTAAATCCAAAGAGATACAGATGTTTTGGGATAACATTGATAGCTGCAGGCTCAGCTGGAAGTTGGAGGTAGATCCCTTTTCTAGTTCCATGTTACATTTATGTTCACTATATTTCAAAGTGAATTATGTAACTGTGTTTATAATGCTGACAGCAGTTTAGGAATGCCCTTTTTCCTGGGTGTACCTGTTTACTCTGGGCAGTAAAACACCAGTGACATAAATTAGCTGATTACAGAGAAAGAAAAGAGCTGATTCAGTAACACATTTCCAAAGGTCAATGAAAATCTTCACTTCCCAAATCCCTCCAATCCTTATTGACACTGTTTGGGGCTGCTGAATTATACTACCTGCTTAAACTGTCTGCCTTCAGAAAAATATCTAGTGTGCTGATAGCTCAGTGAAAATTTAATATCCAAGGTTTGGGAGTCCACCTGCAGTCCCACATCCCCCATGTTATACCAGGTATGGTATACATTAGTTAAGATAAATTAAAATTAGGACAGTGTCAGCTGCACCAGTCTTAACAAACAGTTTGGATGCTGCTTTATAACCTGTCAAGAGGAAAAAGAAAAAGAAAAGAGAGCTTGGAGTACCTGGTACAAATTCACACAGCTTTTGAGGCTTCATTACTTTGATGATTTTGTGTCATAGAGAAATTCTGCTTTCAATACATATCTGCTGATGTTGATGTCAATGGAACTGCAGTTATTCCTTAAAGATTCCCCTTTGCTTGTTTAAATAGTTATAAGGTCAGAATATATCCCTTAATTCTTAAATTGCTCTCCCTTTTATGTACAGGAGATTCTTCTAGAAGTTTCTCCTTCTAGAAGTTAGTTTAAGGAAGTTATTCCTTAGTTTCAGGAATAAGTTCCCTCACACTTTTTCATTTTAAAATGTAATCAGCAGAAAACTATGTGGCAACCCTGATTTTTGGAGCCCTTAAAAGCTTATCAGGCTGAGAGATTTCATTTCTATATGCACCATACTATAAAGATGGGAATACTTAAGCTGTAAGTTAAGTTCTGGCATCTAAAATTTAAATATGAGGGAGGTCTTGTCAGAAAAGTCTCTTGACTAAGATTTACTTGCTCAACTGCTCCAAAAAAAATTTTACACTTGTTAATCTTCCAGGAGTACTAAAAAGCTGATTTTATCTCTGACATTTGGAGAGGACACAGAGGGATGGGGAAGAATAAGTTTTAATGAGATTTCCTTGTGGGATGCAGTTATGATTCTGGTATTTATTAGTGGGCATTTATTTGAATATGAAAAGCAACCCATTATAAGGCTGAGGTGATTGAATATATATCCTTTGCTCCACACGCTGTCATTCAAAGTTGTTGTCAGTTATATAAAGGTTGAGGAGTTATTTTCATTTGGTTGTGAGGGTTTTTTTTTTCTTTTTGTTGTGGTGGTTTTCTTCCCGGCAGGAGGAAGGGGGAAGAATTAACACATCACGAAATAAAGTATTGCCTAAGAAAGAAATTATTTTCGGGTATCCTTGAATATATATGTGTGCAACACACCATTGAATAGCTGTGATGTTCAGCATTTTTTCATCTGTTGTTTTACTATTTAAATTACTTTTTTTCGGTTATTTGAGTTTATCTTTACCAATCTTTGTCTTTTCTTAAGAAAAATCAAGTTGCAGGAGGGGAAAAAGCTGTTATATTATTCTGGAAAAGGAGGATTTCAGAGCATTCAAAAAAAAGGGACAGCACTAGAAATACAGTGCTGTCAGGGGTGTTGACTATTCCTAATTCTCATTAGTCTTGTGTTTGCTGTCTAGCTAATGTCTAACTGACCCAGCTAATTTTATTGTAATAGGTATCAAATCAGTGAACTAACTGGGTTTACCCCAATGTATCTCAAGTCCACTGCAAATATTGTGTGCAAGCACAGCCCACTGCACATTTCCAACTCCCTGTCAAGGTTTTTTATTTTGATTTTTTTAAAGATGATGGCATCTTTTGAACAGAATTCCAGCATGCCCATCTCCTCATGATTAGCTGATATATTTCTAAACAATGAAGGCTCATTTACAGTTGGTTACACGAGTAATAAGAGTATGGGTAACCAAGTATATCCAAAGTAATCTCTTACATTTTAAAAGGAGCTGGAACCCTGCAGAGGGCAGTGTTATACCCTCCCCAAAAAGGTCTTTCCCTCCAGATGTTTGGCAATGTGATTATCAGGTCCCTTACAAAAATGGAATAATGACTCGATTGAAGTCAAGGAAATCACATCAGTGTATGGGCCCAGTATTTCCAAATCACTGCATAAACCTGACAGAGAGGAAATCAATAGCACACAATTCAATCATACCATTAAGCTGCTTGACAGAACCTATATATGAACAATTGATGAACCAAGTATTAAATGAAAGGGTTTGGCACTCTATGACTAAGTGTATAATTGATAATTATCGATTGCCATGTGAAAACATTAAAGCACATTCAATACTCTGGGGAGAATGTGTCAGGAGGTGACACACAGTACAAATGTAGGAGAAAGGAAGGCTCTCTTTATTAACAGAGTAATGTATTTAAAAGAAGTTTTTTAAGCCCTTTGCTTATTTCCTTTTGTTGTTTGTTTGTGTCTTTAGCTCATTTTTGTGGTATTTCCAGAAATGGAAAAAAACCCTCACAAAAACAACCTCCTGCTAATGTAAACAGATTTAGAAATGTAAAGAGAAAAATACCAAATAGTTTCCTCACCAGATTTGATTTGTAAGTTTTTAATTTAAATGGGACAAATGAAAAGTAATATCAGTGCAAGGCAAAGCCATGACTTCCATTTTGTTAAAAAATATAACAATTGGGATAATATATTTGTAAGCATTTATTTTAATTATAAAACGAGTGATTTCACTGAAATAAAAAGCAAAATCCTCTGACCTTTAAAACAAGATTAGTCAATGACCAATGTACAAGGCACAGTGGATCCCCAGGGGTCTGGAGGCTTTTTAATCGCTTTGAAACTCAGTTAATTCATTTAACTCACAAACCACCCATATCCAGGAGATGAAGAGGTGATGTGACCCACTGGCCTCTAAAGGTAGACATCACTAACTAGTTTCAAGGAGCAGAAAACCCTGGGAAGCACAGAAGTTCGATGTTCCAAAACAAGTTTATTCTCTTCCTCTCTCTGCTGCATCTTGGAGCGAGTTCCACCAGGAAAGAGTTGACAATTATTTCTGACATCTAACTCGTTGCTGGGAAGATATTTATTGAGTTGTTTGCAAACCAAATGAAAAGAATTGTTTCTTTGCTCCTGCATAAGGAGCAGTTTTAGCCTGGAGAGCTCCTGCCCTGCCTGGAAGTTCTGCCCCTGTCCTGCTCCCATCCTATTTCTGACTGAGCAGAGGTGAGAGGATGCACAAGGAACTGCACCAAAGGAGTGAGGGCTGAAGAAAAAAAGGAAATAATAAAGAGATACAAGGGAATATTTCTTTTACCCGTGCCATTTCCTCCCTCTGCACACAGGAAAAGACAACATCTGAGTGGGAGAAAGGCTGTGGGCAGCAGCTGATTAACCAGCCACGCCACTGGGTGTGAAATCATGTCCTCTGGGAGCCCAAAGTTCTGCCTCTGTGCACAGAGACAATCCCACTGCTTCCCACAAGACTTGACTCCTAAAGGCCAAGAGTTTTTATGAACTCAGTCAGCACTAAACAACCTTTCCTAATGTTTCCAGCACGGGACCTGAGAGCACTGAGTTAGTCTGTGCCTGTCCAGAGGACTCAATTTTTTTTCAACATCCTACTGTGAGATTGGAGTTTCTCTTTTTTTTTTTTCCCAAATATCTCTGTAGGCAGTCTACAAATATTTTTCCCAAATATCTCTGAGGCTCTGCACAGATGCCCTCAAAATTACTCAGCTCCCATATAGGACAAAATATCAGTGTGGCAACGAGTTCAGGGCTGTACAGCCACTTATCTTTTAAAAAGGCTGATTGGTTCTGGGGCAATGTCAGAAATACCAGCAGAAATACCCTTTGAGCAGCACAGACTGGTCTTGAGCACTTCTGTGGAGAGAGCACTTCTGTGGAGAGGGATTTACAAGCAGATATGAGTGAAGGTTTGGCTACTGGAGGCTCTTCCCACATGAAGAGAGCAATGACGTTTGATTTCCAGGACAAACGTTGTGTCACGAGTCTAATAAAATTAAACTTCAATAACGAAAGAATAAGGCTAATAATAATAATAATTATGTTAGTGTGGCTGTGGAATTCCCCAGGTATTAATATTTCTTCTGTTTTCAAAACGCGCCACGGAGAAAAATTATCTTTCAGGTAAATGTGATGTTTTTAAACCTGCAGAGTCAAAATCTTATTTCAAGAAAAGATTCTTTTCCTGTAGCTATTCACTGAAAAATCAGTACTTATAGTTAAAAAAATGCCTCATTTGTGTTTCAATCAATTCTGACATTGTCATTAGAATCATGACTGGCAAATCCTTTCTTTCCTAGACATAATTTGCACTAGTGAACAAGAGGTAATTATTAAGTTTTGCCTACCCATTGTAATGTTTAAGTACCTCTGCAAAGAGAAAGAAACAAATGTATTTATAAATTAAACTTCACTTTGTACCTCGGTGGCATTTACAGACTAACATAATTGAAAGTTATTTGCAGAGACTAAATTCACAAAGTGGCAATATAAAAATATTTTCCTTTTTTGGAGGTAAATGATGATTTAAACATCTGTTCTATGTACTCTGCACTGCTATTATTGTTGCAGAATATGGAAGCTATTCTGTACATGCCAGCTGATGGAAATGGTTCCACTCTCACCATTTACAACAAAAATGGAGATGACCAGCCCTGTTCATTTTCCCTGGGATACTCAACTGTGGTTTTCATTATTGCTGCTGGGCCTTTCCTTATCCCAGCTGCAAATGCAGTCAAATGTTGAAAGTGTGCCCTCCAACCATTTGAGATGCAGTCCCAACTGCAACTTGACTCTGCTTATCAGAGGGAAATCCAGAGAACATTTAAAATGAGAAATTCTCGCCGACTTCCCGAGCATATCTAATTTTAAATTTCAGGCATGAAATAAGAATTAAAGGATGTCACAGCACAAGTCACAGTACCACACTAAAATAATCTAGGTGAGGGTGCTCCATTTGCTAAACAAGCTGTTTCTCATTGATAAACTTTGGGACAGTCAGTTCCACTTTGGCACACACATGAAGAACACACATAAAAATTTTATATTACAATAAAGAATCATGTAAAAAATTATACAGCTCGGCAGGAACCAAATGTAGGATTTTTTGCTTTGTGCATGGCTGCTGGTTATTTGGTTTAATTAGTACCAATATGAAGGGCAGTGGAACTGCCAAAGGTTAATGGAAGCAAGATCTGAACAAAACACCTTAAATTTGGCCTGTAGCTGGAAGAATTCTGTCTGCAGTTGACATCTGCCATCCTGCAGAGCTTTATTGAGCATTCAAATCAGTGATAATCAAGATCAGTATGGAGTAATACAATACCAAAATCAGTGATAATCAGTATCAATAAGGAGTGTCAGTAACACTGATACCTGTGCAGAGCACTTTGGAGATTAAGGATTACTTTACTTTCTTTTGTCTCCTATTGGCCTGTTGGGTAGAGTTTCAATCTGCATTTTGACACCTCAGAGATCTTTTTCCTGCTCTATAGGCAGCCTTACTTGGTTCTCTAATCCACCCCTTTGCCACCATCCCCGTGTTAATTGATTTGTTTGTGTATTTTGGTTGTAATACATGAAAAGCTACAGGTGGCAGTCCTTTTCTGTAATGACTATTGATTATTTTTCAGTATAGCTGGAAATAGCGTGAACCTGCTGACCATAATATTTGTGGAGCTGAGACTGAAAAAGAAAGGCAGCTTTAAAAAGAACTCAGTATTAAGTTTACATTTACCTAAAGATTTCTGAGAAATGAATTTAACATCATGAACGTTAAATGAATTTAACACCATTCTTTACCTGGTCTGGAGTTTTAGTATTAGAATATTTAGTATTAGAGTACTTTCCAAGTAAAAGTTCTATTTAGTTTTCCTGAGGTAGGACAAAAAAGAACAAGTCTGTATATATTTTAATTTCATAATTTTTCAGCCTGAGATTTTCTTTGCATTTCAGATTTACATGAATTGAAGAAAAGTCTAATAATCACCTCTTGCTAAAAGTATGAGCGAGAAAATATTGGTTAGGTTATCTATTGGGGGATTCTTTACTTATTATTACTTTTTAAAAAATTGATATTATGTATCAGAATATACCCCAAGGCCAAGGGATCAGTGGGGTGGATTTATCCAGGAACAGATGCAGCCACAGAGACTGGTGGTAATGTCTGAAGAAGGAGTTAGGTACTGTATTTAACTTGAAATAATAACAATAAATCACACATCCAAGATGAAATTAAAGACATCATCACTCTGAACATGCCTTCAAAAATTTCAGAATTACAGAATTAGTCTTTTTTTTTTTTCTGACATGATAAAAGTGATATTGGACTCAACAGCCAAGTCATTTCTGCAGTGATTTCTTGTTTCCCAAGCCTCAAGTTTTGTGCAGTCTCTATGTGCACACTTCCAGCTTTATTCATTAACACATGCATTTATTCATAATGAGATCTGTGCTTCCTTACACTATCCTATAATTGTATTAACCTGAAAGAAGAACATGCAGCAGCACAATCTTATTATCAATAAAAGCAGTAGATAGAAGCTGCTTAATTTTGGGGGATTCAGGGAAAAAAGGACCAGAAAGACCACTTGGTCACTGAGTCCTGAAGCAGCACAGAAACACTGTGGTAGCCACAAAACTAAACCCAAACTTCTCTTCATGACTCTCCCAATGATTTAGGAAATGCAGCTATCCTTGTTCTTATTTCCTCCCCCCTCCTTTATTTATTTAGCTGCCTATAATCAGCTATCCATTATAATGAGGAGAGAAGCAGGTTGTGTACAAACATGTATGGATAGAGAGATGTCCAAGCTGATTTCCAGTGCGAGTCTCCAAGGACTGGAAATATTTGTATTTTTTCCCTGCATTGATTTTCTCAGCTCTCCATTGCTCCATTAGCAAAGAGGCGATTTAAGGAAATTTTGCCCTTCTGGTTTTTGCTTTCCAGACACACATCAGAGTCATAATGAGTGTTTTACACATTGGAGAAACCCACTCCAAGCAAGTGATTTATTCAAAACTGTGCAGTGAGGGAGAGAACCCAGGTTTCCTGGCTCACAGTTCAGTGCTCAAAGCACTCTGTAATGCTGAGTTACTTTAGAGGACACCTTTAGATGGCAGAAAGTACCCAGAGTAGAGCAGCATCTCCTCCTGCTATTCATGTGCAACGTGTGCAGTCAACCTCTCCATTTTCTCATTCCTCAGGGGGTCCATCATCTCTCACCTCTTGTTTGGCAGACCCTCCACTAAGTGATGCTGCACAGGGTTAAGAGAAAAGGAAGAAAGGACCAGAGAGGAAGGATGGCAGCTGTGCTGCAAAAGGGAACTACAGCAGCCCTTTTTACTCTACGAAGTGTTCAGCGTTCACACTTTGCATTTTAGAAGGAATTTTTGTCGTGTCTATCACAGAGGCACCACAGGCAAGGAAATGAAGGGAAAAATAATAATTAAAAATGGTTTTGCTCCTCAGGACACGACTGAGTTTGGTTTTTTACTTCTAATTTATTCTGGCAATTTTATTTCCTCCGTAAATATTATTTTATTATTTATAATGTATGAATTCGATCTGTGATCCCAAAGTTCAGCCTCACTTACACTTTGAATAAACTCACTCATATCCAGCATTTACAATTTTGCCAGTTAGCAGCTGATGATGGCAATGATTGCTGAAAAAGAGATTCCTTTAGCAAGGAATGTTGAAAGGATAGATTTCTAACAGAAAACACGGGAAAGATGTAAATCCAGGCCTCAACTCTTATTCACCACATCCTATTACAGACATTCTGAGCAATTTTTATGAGGTTTTTTACGCCTTTATGTTCTAATATATCACTCAAAGGCAGAGCAGACTGAGAGGTTGCAAGCAGAAATTTGATGGGTGATTTTTAATGGGAGCAGCTTAAAGAGATTATCCTGTAAATTCACTTTCTACCTGACATCACGAACATCTTTGTATAAATAAGTATTAAATGGTGTGGCTTCACACATATGGGGAAGGCTGCTCTCTACCTGTCACCCCAGGTTGCTGTGTAGGTTACATTCTAGAGTTGTAGAAACCTTTTTTCCTTTACTTTTTTTTCAGTTGTGACAGAATCCACCCAAAAAATACCTTCAAGTCTTGGGGGGTTGACAAGGGCTGTCCTTGTAAGAAATAGAAAATAATATTATTGAATCATGCTTGGATTAACTGCATTGACAAGCACAGACCAGAGTGAAATTATTTTCCCATTACATTTTTATTCATTTGTGGCTGTCTTCAGTTTGTAATTTGCCTTTTAAGAGAGTCTGGATTTCTCTCTGGGAGCCTCCCTGACAACGTTTGGAGTCCTGAGGTTCCAGACGAAGGACAATTTTGCCTGTGATTGGTGAAATCATTAGGATGGGATCCAAATTTGGAGGAATTGAAAATGAGGGAGAAACTCCTGCTGGATGTTTGGACCAGTACAGGAAACACCTACAGGAGGTCAGCTTTATATAATAGAATTTGCTCCAAATTCCTGTATTAAGTGTATAGTACTGGTGCACTCCCACTTTACAAAGTATTTCATTTTATGGTATGACAACTAAAATTCTATTGCATACATCTGAGAATAAGCAAGCCATATAATTTTACAATTATCAATCAAAAAGAAGCTGTCTGATTCCATAATTTCCTAAGCAGGTGTTGCTCCTTTATTCTGAATATGGTTGGAAAAAAAAAGCACCAACAAAGCAACAGGAAAACCCAACCCAACCAAATGACAACAACAACAATAAACCCCAACACCCTACACCCCCAACCCCTACAAAAACAAACAAAAAGAAAAAACATCAAAAACCTAACAAATCAACCAAAAAAACCCTGAGAAAAATTCTTAAATCTTTTTTATAATCTATTTTCAATGGTATCCTAAAATCTTCCCTTCCATTGCAAATATAGAATATTTTCCATCTCAACGGCATTAATACATATCTGTAATAATTAATGTGATTTTAACCACTGAGCTTGAAAGAAAAGTAAATTGATTCTAGATTGATAGTATGTATTTATTTTTTATTTTCAGCTTATTAGAGTAGGAATTTAAACCTATTGTCCCTTCTCTGTCTTAGTGTTCCCTCCTTCTCTGATGGACTTCTCATCCTTCTGCTGGTTAAGTTTCTTTCTGACTGGATGAAAAAAAACAGTCTATTTAAAGCTATAAATAGTAAATGCAATTACATGATGCATAAGCACTAAAATAATTTTTGGCACTTATGTCCCCCTGATTTTCAATAAGATAATAAAAAAAACATACACCGTGCTTTGCAAAAGCCTCAGTCTGACCCTTCTCCTTAAAGCTTTTTTTTTCCTCATGATTGATGGAATTGTGAAAGAAAACAACAGATTACGGAAAAAAATACTATGAATGTGTGTTATCATTTTATCAACTCTAATTCAAAAGTTTTCAATAGCTTCTTATCTTAAAACAAAACAAAACAAAGGAAAAAAAAAAGAAAAAGAAGGGGAAAAAAACCCCATACTTGAAGAGGTAACAATAAGCTATTCTTGACCTGGGTGGAGCCACAGAAATGTTGGGCAAAAGACAAAATTTTAAATCAGGGAAATAATAATTGAATGACCTCTGCGTGAAAAACTGTGCCATAAATTATCTTTACACTCTGTGGAAACATTCTCCTTTGCCTTTAGAGTAAATCAGACAATTTTCAGGCCAAACCAATTTTCTAAATCATAATTAGACAAGAGGCTAAAATAGGTCTTTGTAATGGAAGTGGGTTATAAATTTAACATGATATCCATAATTCATCCCTGAAGAAAGGTCCTTTACATTCTGTAAGCTTGGATAATATAACTTAAAGAGCTGGCCTGCTAAATGGTGTAACAGTCTATCTTGCTTAGTTTACTTTAGAACTTTGATTCCTACTGTGCTCAGTTCTTTTCCCAGTGGGAAAGCTGGATTCTTAAACCTCTTTCTCACACTTATTAAAATAATTCCCTCCTCACCAGGACATCAGCCTTGGGCATGCCCAGTTCCTTTGCTAATAATTTTGTCTTTTGCAGTCCTTAGATGAGTTCTGAATTATAATTGACTAGTAAAAAGCTTAATTTTTGTATGTACACACACAAATGCTTAAAACACTGTGCTAACAGAGGAAGGGAACATCCACTGGCATTCAGCAGCACATTAGGCATTTAGTACACACAAAAGAGTAGAAAAAAGATGTTTGAGTGACTATGATAAATGTGTCAGTAGGCAAGTATATGCTTGCAAAAAGCTTTACCTGTTAAAAATGTGAGTTGCAAAAATATGTATATTTTACACAGCAAAATTAGAAAATCTTGTTATTTCACCGAGCAGTCAATTGAATTTGCAGGTTTCTTTCAACATCATGTCAACCTCCTGACAATTAACAGTAGAACTAAGTCATTTAAAGCATTTTTTTTTCATTGAAGTTTCATTAGTTTTTCAAGTAAAGCAGAGAAGAAAGGAATGTTCTCCACAGAAAGTTACAGGGAATATTTTCCAAGAATTTTTGGAAAGAATATTGACCTTAATTGAGCTACAGTTTCTATCACAGCACAGAAAAATCTATAATATTTTTTATTTTCACTGCTTCCTCTGTTTCAGGTACTGCTCAGAAGTTTCTCCAGTGCAGATCATAGATGGGTATCATGAAATAAATCTGACAAGGCCAAAATTAGTTGCATTTGCAAAACCACATCAGCACCAGTGATTCTTCCCCTGGACTCAGCACTGGTGAGGCCACCCCTGGAGTGCTGTGTCCAGTTCTGGGCCCTCAGTTCAGGAAGGACATTGAGGTGCTGGAGCAGGTCCAGAGGAGAGCAACGAGGCTGGGGAAGGGTCTGGAGCACAAGTGCTGTGAGGAGAGGCTGAGGGAGCTGGGGCTGTTCAGCCTGGAGAAGAGGAGGCTCAGGGGAGACCTCCTCACTCTCTGCAACTCCCTGACAGGAGGGGGGAGCCAGGGGGGGGTTGGTCTCTTCTCCCAGGCAACTCTCAGCAAGACAAGAGGGCTCAGGGTCTTCAGCTGTGCCAGGGGAGGTTTAGGTTGGAGATTAGGAAGAAATTCTTTGCAGAGAGGGTGCTCAGCCATTGGAATGGGCTGCCCAGGGAAGGGGTGGATTCTCCATCCCTGGGGGTTTTTAAGGTGAGACTGGATGTGGCATCAGTGCCATGGGCTGGGAACCACAGCGGGGTTGGATCAAGGGTTGGACTTGATGATCTCGGAGGTCCCTTCCAACCCAGCTGATTCTGTGATTCTGTGAAGAAAGCCAAAGTCTCTTTTACAGCAGATTCTAAATATGTTGCCCAATGACACAGGAGTCCTCAACAAAGAAAATCATTCCTTGCTCTACCACCCCTGTAGCAGCCAATAATCAGCTTACAGGATCCTTGGTGATATTTCACAATTAAAACATTTGACCAAAACCACCGACCACTCGCTTCCCTCTTCCAACAGCTTTGCTGAGTCCATTCCCTTTTTGCCCTTATTTTCAGGAACTGTGTTTCATCATTCTGCTCTGATTCTAGGCCACAGGCAAGAGTGGCCCCACGCCAGCATTGTTTGTCTCACTCAGGGCCGGGTTGGGAATGTTGAATCAACATCTAATTGAGCAGACAAGCTGTCTCTGTTTGCCCCTACGTGTCCATTTGTGGTTTTTCATCCTCCCGCAGAAAGACTTTCTCATAATAAGCCTTTGATTAGATTGCAAGCTCTTAAAGTCAGGTATTGTCTTTCCACTAACTGTGTGTACAGATCAACTTCAATAAGGCCTTGAAACTTGTTTGGCCTTTGGTCAGTTCTGAGATAGGAACAGATGATAAGTTTATCCCACTCCTGGCTTTCAATGCTCTGTTTTTGCTCTACAACACACTGAATGCTGCCACTGCTGCAGCATTTCTTTCTTTCTGCTGTAATTGTCTTCCCTTGCTTATAACCTAGTGAATAATATATGCTCACATTAGAGTGTTTGGCCCTGTGGGAGGACGTTCCAGTCACCTCAGTGTTTTTTCAAACATGCTCCTGTATGTGACACTATGAGATAAAGCAAGTAAACAACCAGATTGCAGTTGGAGTGGGTGCCACAGCTCAGATCTGCAAATGCCCAAATAGAATAAAGAACCTTTCTGGTCAGCATTGTATATTTGATAATTGGAGAAGTCTCTTGCACTTTAAATCTTTTGATTTAAGTGTTTTGCAGAACAGTAAAATGAGGATTATTAATGCTCTCCGAGCATTTTACACATGAAAAAAGTGAGGCCCTCTGAGGTAAAATGACTCATACAAGGTCACACAAGAAAACAGTAGTAAAAGAAACACAACTTGGCTTGTATTGCTATCTAGAATTAACCTCATACATAATAGATGAAATTCCACAGAAGTCAACAACACCGAGATTTTACTTGTCGTGGTTGCAGGGCAGGAGGGCGAGTCACAAAATGTTTGCAACCTCCTCAAGGTGTAAAGCCTGTTACAAAAATCAGGTAATGTGGTTGCATGACACCTACAAAGGCAAAAAGTGTGCTTAAACCTAAAAATATGGAAGCTGGTGGCTACAAATATCAGAGCACAGTGCAGGGAACGTGACCCTCGGGCGAGGAACCTTCCCTTCGGATCACGCGCCGGATTTGCCCCGCGATCGGAGGCGGAGAACTCAAGGACAAAGGGAGCAAGGAGGAAAACATTTGGCAATCTTATCATGCAGCTCCTGCAAAATATTCCCCGCGGTGCAGAATTGTTCAAAGTTGCACATGCTGTGTGCTGCTGAGTGAGAAAACTGGCTGAGGTGGATTGGGAAGAGAAAGGAGCTCGGTGACCTATTAATGCGATGCTGTGTGTGGGCTCTCCTGCCTCCAGCTCCCTGGATCAGGGATCAGCTGCATCCTTTTCATACTAGATGCTGCCTAAATTTTACTGATTGTTGCAGTGGGTTTGAGTCTGGCAGAGGAGCAGTTTTTAAACGTTTTTCCATAGCAAGTGGCTCCTACACGTGTCGACAGGAACAACTTTCTTCCTGCTCTGTTCCCTCTTTTCACCCTTCACACTGAACGTAGATTGACTTAATTAAATCAAATACAAAAATCCAATACTATGAATAATAAAACTAAAACATACTTAAGACCATTTTTAAATGTTGCTCACTAATGTTTGTCAGCTGTGCAATACTTCTGTACCTCTTTAGAAGCCTCGATTTTTGACAATGCTGAGAAAATATTATTTCCACCTAGAGGAGGTTGGACACAGTAGGACTGTATTTTCTTAACATATGCAAAAACTAGGAAATCATGGAGCTCTGAATGAAAAAGAAAAAGTGGGGCCTGGTGCTTTACTTGGGCACACATCCTGAGATCATCCAAGAGGATTTCAAAGGATGACAAGAAATATCCACCTGTAGATCTGTTATTAGGACCTCAACTTTCTACTGGCTGGTTTTCTTACCAGTCTGAAAGTCTGTCAAAGAGTACAATGGTGTGTGGAAAGTGCTCTTAGCTTCACTACAGGAATATCTGCTGAGTAATAGCTAAATATTGACACAAGGATATTTTTTTCTGGTTGTCTTTCTTTCAGTTTGGATGGTGCTACAGATGGGAAAAAACCTAACAATTTAAAAATAATAATATCATTAAAATAACTGCATAACTGGAATATTGTGGGCTGAAAAAGAATTTTTAGAAATAGGTTTCATGTTGCTGCATTTTTAAATCTTCAAGAGTATGGTCTAGTGAACACAAAGAAAACAATTAGTTAAAGGATAGGACACATTTAAAACATAAGGATATATCCCTGCATAATCTTTGCATACAAATAAATCATACAGAATAAATGGCAATATGTCATGGAGGTAGCAGCTACAATTGTTGTGAAAAAAGGAGCAAAAATCCCATAAATGAACAGGATAGGCAGCCTGTTGTTGCATGATATCAACATAAAACCCTTTTAACAGCTATCTGTCTACCTATATATCTTTCCTCACCAAATTACAAGGATCTCATACTTTAAATAATCCTAATTTTTTTTTTTTACCTGAAGGAAGAAATCCCAGTTGCTTGGGGAAGACAGAGCAGCACAGTGTGAAAAATAACATCTCATGACATGCTAATGGTGAGTAAATTTAGCATTAATACCTTTTTTTAATGAGCCATAGTTGTTGTTTTGCTCATTTCAATGTTGCATCATAGAATGTTTTATGAACATTTCTCATAAAATAATGTGGGGCATTTTTAATATTTTTAATAATAGTGTGCTGAATTCGGATAGTTTCATTTGCAATTTAAGTAATGCTTTGTTCTGATGAGATCTCTGGAGGTGGTTTTGACATTTAAAAGTGATGTGAAGAGATTCAAAGTGATTAAAGCTGTCAAATGTTACCCTAATTGTGTGACTGCAATCTTTTCAGCCTCTTTCAATGAGTGTATACATTATACACGCTGCACAGCACTTCTGTTTAGATTGAGGTTTTTTATTAATGCCATCCTGATTGACAGAAATTATTGCAAGATCACAAGTGGAACTAAATTAGTTTGCTGCTGCATTCAAGCCACATGCATAGCCATGAACTTTTAAGATGCAGTTATCTACTTAATATAGTCCTTCCTCCTTCCCCCCCCAAAAAAAACCCTAAATATTATTATAGTGACAGATGATATCTTTCACATTCATACTGTCATACTAGTTCACAGGAATAAAAAAGTTTTGCCCCTATTAGAATTATTTTAACCTTCAGTTTGTATTCAAAATGCTACTTGACAGGTCATTTATTTTAAATATGGTTCCTAGCTAAGAAAAGTATCAGATGTATTCTGATTAATTATGAACAAGTCAGATTTTCATGACTGATATTTTATTAATATCTTGCTATGTATTCATGGAAGCTGTAATACTTATTGATACCTTCTTGTCTATTAAAAATAAGAAAGCTTCAAAACCACTTTGATATTTTTAGATATCCATGCCTTAGCTACCTGGAGTAGTACTATTCCAATTATTTGAGAATATTTGGATACGTAATAGGGTTTTTAAGGTAATTAAGTCCAAATACAGTACTGCCTTCATGGGTTTATCTCGCTACACTAACAGGAATAAAAGTTAAAAATATTCCCTTAAATGAAATGTTTCATGAGGTTTTCTTAATCTTGCAGAATACTTAGTGATGTTGCTGGTGAGGTTTGAAAAGCTGCGTGTCACAACTGTTCAAACAACCAGAATAAAATGTACATTTATCCCAAAATGGCTGGTAATGTGCAGCAAAGCTTGGATGGCTGTAACCAGAACCAGGAGTTCATTGTCATATTAAAGGCAGTGACAATGATGATGACATGAATGACCCTGAATGAAGTGTCTGCTGGCCTCCACATTCCAGGTGACCACACAAATACCAGAAATCTTGAAGCTCCTGTCTCACACCCCATGATCAGTCATGCTGGCTGAAAGAGCTGGGCAAACAGGTAAGCTTGAAAAGAAATCAAAATGAACCTTAATATTGATGATGACAGCAGCAATTACTATGACAAGATTATCTTAACTGAAGGTAGAGTAGGGAGGATGAAACACTGTAGAGAAAAGTTTTTGATGGGCTCCAAAGTTTAGATCAAGCAACCTAACAGGAAGGAAATGGTGGTGTTTGTTGATATAATAATTTGAAAGAAGAGAGAAAGAGAGAGATAGAAAGAAAGAAAGAAAGAAAGAGATGGAAAGAGAGAGAGAAAGAGACACAGAAAGAAAGAAAGAAAAAGAAAGAAAGAAAAGAAAAAAGAAAGAGAGAGAGAGAGAAAAAAAGAAAGAGAAAGAAAGAAAGAAGGAAAGAAAGAAGGAAAGAAAGAAAGTAGGAAAGAAAGAAGGAAAGAAAGAAAGAAAGAAAGAAAGAAAAAGAAAGAAAGAAAAAGAAAGGAAGAGAAAGAAGGAAAGAAAGAAAGAAAGAAGGAAAGCATGAAAGAAAGAAAAAAAGGAGAGAAAGAAGGAAGGAAAGAAGGAAAGAAAGAAAGGATGGAAGGAAGGAAGAAAGAAAGAGAAAGGAAAGTAAAATTTGAGTATAACTACTGCAGGAATATGTGGCAAAGACACAGAGCACACAGACATTCAGTTTTCCTTATGAAGAGGGTGGAATGCCTTTCAAATGAACGTTTCATTCATGTCTTTCTCGTAGGTAGGATGAACACAGTGAACAGCTGTAGGGGCTATCACCTTTCATTTTCTGCATTATTCTTATTTTTATTTAATAAAACCCAGAGAAATATTTATGTAGCTTGATTCTCAGTAGCACTAAGCTATGAGGCAAACAATGCTTTAAAAACTGCCCACCAACTGCTACAAAGAGATAGGAGGTAATTCTCCAAAAGAACTTTCTTTTTTCCCTTGTGTTGCCCAGTTAGGTTTGTTTGCAGCTTTCTCCAGCTCGGTGACTCATTGTTATGTGGCTGCAGAGAATAGGAGAATTAACATTTGAAATGTTAATTGTTTTAGCAGCAAATTATTATATTGCTTACTCATTGGTGGTGATTTATTCTCAGCCTATTTGAATGCCATGTTTTGCATTGAGGGAATTATTCGTGTCATTGATACCTTTGGAATGTTGCACACTTTCCAGTCATGTTGCAGTCTCTTGACAACATTGTTGAGAATTAATTATAATTCATAATTATAATGGTTAACAATAAAGCTCAAGTTTCGATGGCTTTAGTGCCTGATGAGGGTAAGTAATAGAGTTGGGTGAATAATTCATGGTGAATAATTTATTCAGCGAATTTGCCAAATAATGTCTGCAAATAATTCTTTAGCTTGTTTGCAAGCAGTTCATTGCCAGTATTCCCACATTTGAAATCTGAGCTCATTAGAATGGACACATGGTCTTTATGGTGTTTTCCTGCTCTCTGTTGGTAATTCTAGAACAGAGTATTTTAATTTACAGAACTGATCCTTTGCTTTTCGCAAAAAGTTTCCCAGGATGTTCTCTAAATTGAGTGATAAAGCAATTGTCTGAAGTGCCTTTGCACTAAAGATTAAATTAGAGGTATTCAGATAACTATTTTCTAAATCAGCTTTTAATTTTTTGTTTAATTACTGAAGAATTATTGTGGTTTTTTAAAGCACAGCTGACTCTTTCTCACAGTCAGCGTTACTTTAAAGCAGAAGCTGCACGTGGTATTGGCTGCCTGTAACTGTGGAGTGGGGAGGTGTCTGAAAATATTCAAAATTCAGCCTTCTGCTGTTAGATTGTAAGGCAGAAGACACATGGGATCAGTGAGCTGATGCAGCTAAGCTTAACTAAACTATGGCCTTGATGAAGGTTTTAATGAGCTGTTATGGTGACCACGCTTGGTGATCTTAGGATAATGGGATCCTTGGTGATCTGAAGGCCCACACCAAGACCTTAAACCATCTTGTCTGGGAGCTGCTTTACACTGATGACGCTGCCCTTGTTGCCCACACAGAAGCAGCTCTGCAGTGTTTAACATCCTGGTTTGCAGAGGCTGCTGAGCTCTTTGGGCTGGAAGTCAGCTTAAAGAAGACTGAAGTTCTCTATCAGCCTGCACCTCAGGAAGTCCTCCATCATCCCCACATCACCATTGGTGAATCAGAGCTCAAATCAGTTCAGCAGTTTAATTCCCTGGGCAGCCTCATCTCCTCGGATGGTGAGATTGACAGGGAGATAGACAACAGGTTAGCAAAGGCATATAGTGCCTTGGAAAGCTTAATAAAAGAGTTTGGTGAAATAAACACCTGAAGAAAAGTACCAAGCTCAGTGTTTCCAGAGCCATAGTGCTGTCTGCTCTCTTATATGGATCTGAATCATGGGTCATCTACCACCACCACCTGCAACTCCTGGAACGCTCCATCAACGCTGCCTCCATACAATCCTAAACATCCACTGGGCAGATGATGTGACCAATACATCTGTTCTGGAACAGGCAGCAGTCACAAGGATTGAGGCCACGCTACTGAGAACACAGTTGCATTGCAGGGCACGTCTCCAGGATGAAGGACCAACCACCCCCTCCCTAAGATCCTGCTCTATGGTGAACTTGCCACCGGCTGCCGCAAGAGAGGAGCCCCGAAGAGGAGATACAAGGACTCTCTGAAACAACATCTCAGCCTTGGGCATATTGATCAACATCACTGGTCTACTCTGGCCTCCAATCGGGAGGCCTGGAGACACACCATCTATAACGCTGCTGATGCCTTTGAGAACAAACCAGGATCACCCTTGAGGAGAAAAGACAACACAGAAAGAATCGTGTCCTGCAGAATTTACCACCTAAGGAGTCTTTCTGCTGTGCCTTTTGCAACTGCACGTGCCTGTCTCGTATTGGCCTTTTCAGCCACCAGCGTGTTTGTAACAAACGTGGGTAGAGCCCTTCCCAAATCTTCGTTCACAAAGCCCAGCCATGATATGGTGACCACATTTGCACATTATTCCACATTAATGGGTAAATACCTGGCGTGGCCACTGCTCGTGTTAATTTATCTTTGTCACCTGGGGCTGCAGCACTGCCACCACTTCCCTGGCTCTGAGCTGACTTCTGGAAGCAGGAATCCTGCAGGTGCTGGATGCTGAGCTTCAGTGAGGCTGCACACAACTCTGCTGAGGGAGGAGCTGCCTGACTGTGTCATAGCAGGAGCTTCTGTTCCGAACAGACAGCGAGCGAGAGGGAAAAAGCTTTTTCCTCAATTTCCTCCCCCCAGTTCTCTTTCAAATGAACATAAATCCACAGAGGAGTTTTATGTAGCTCCACGGTGACAGAGAGTGCTGTTATCAAGCACATAAAAACGTGGGAAGAACCACACTGTGTCAGAGCAGAGGTTCCACCTCGCTGAATATTCTGTCCTAAGCAGCGAGCAATAGCAGATGTTGAGGGAGGAATATAGAAAATTGATGAGTACAGAAGGCTTAAAACCTTCTCTCTTAGTTTTCTCAGCTTTCCCAGCTTCCTGAGCTGGAAGTCCATTGAAAACTGCCACTGGTAATTTTCCTAAATAATTGCCCAGGCTGGCAACCAACAAGTTTATGCAGCAAGAATTATTCAGTTCTCAATGAATTTACACACCCGCAGCACTCTCAGAAGTTTGCAAATCCCTTGAAATTATGACATATATTTCTCACGTATCTGAGTAATTTCTATGATACTCATTGAAATTGTCCATCCTTTGGGCAGATGCACCATCAAACAGCTTGATTCTGCCTTACAGATACTGAAAAATGCTTTGTGACATATTAAAGAAAGATTTTTAATCTTAACTACAACTTTCTCCTCACCTGTATGCAGATTTTATCAAAGCAAGCAAACTGCTTTTGCCATCTATGGGAAATTCCCCCCCAAGCTCTTTGCATTCCAAGATTGCTCCCATGCTAGTGGCTATTCAGAGTTTGAATGGGGAAAAAAATGAAAGATGTAAAAAATCAAAAAACTTTCTTTGTGAACCATATTGTTTACACTGTAATGAAAAACCAAAATTCTTCTCACAAGGATGTGAAGTGACACTACTTTCTTTTTATTGGATAGTAACTAATCATAGAATCTTCTGACAAACTTTAATTTGCACCCAATATTAATATATGGGCAATAAATTTTTCTATTAGGAAATTCGTAATACTCTCCTTTAGCTGGAGTAAAAGAATTAGTACTTTATCCCAGTAATATCTACTCACCCACCAAAATTGCCATCCTGAGATAAAAGTCTGACAAAAAAAAAGTCATCTTTCACTCGAGGTCTGAGAACTTTAAAAGTTCAACCCTTGTCAATCATTGAAAGATTTTTCAGATCTTGTCCTTGTCCAGCACACGGGGTAGAACAGCCCTGATATCCTGCTCTTCCCAAGGTATAGGAGATCCATTGAATAAAACGCTAGACTGGGCTGAATCTGAAGACTTACTTAAGGAAAAAAAGAGAAAACAAAAGGAAAAGAAAAAGAAAAAACAAAAGGAAAAGAAAAAGGAAAAAAAGGAAAACAAAAAACCTCCACCAATCCTATATACTTTAGAATATAATGCCTTAGAGAAATGAGAAAAGAGAAATTGGATGATGACTGATGAAGTCCTTTTAATCTATCCCCAATTACATGGGAAATTTGATTTTTCTAATAGGGGACCAACACAGACCCTGTGTCACTGATGGCACAGATGGCTGTGAAAATGGGAAGTCTATTCATTTAAGGCAAAAACACATCCTCAGAACAATAATTCAGAAGATGGCAAAAGAAGCTACATTTGCTACATGTTAAACTGCACTTTCCCAGAAATATTTTGTTTAGCTGTTGAAAATACCCAGCAAAGAAGGTACATTTCAGATTAGCAGGATCTACTGCTTGGGATGTGGAATTTGAAAAGGAGGTGGGGTGGGGGGGACCTTTAGAATTAGATAGTTGATCCATCCAATATTAGATAGAAAATACATTGATGGATAACATCAACATATTTTCCAATGGTTGACAATTTTCAAATTTTATCCTGTTTCAAAATGAAAATTAGACTGTCTGAAAGGATTGCATTTTGGGGGTGCTCTTAGAGGCCTTCTGATTTTGCTCCTCTGACTGCAAGGAACCAGCTCTTTGCAAAACCTTCAGGGAGGAAATATTTTGTACTTTTAATTGAAGCTGACATTTGGGAGAAATGAACTGCTCCTGAATTTACTTGGATATTTATGATATATTTTTAACACCAGACATCCCCTCTAACTCAGAACTATCAACATGCATGATTTATATCCGTGCTGTTTTACCAAACTCACCCTGACCCTGGAATTTGTGGGCTGGAGAGGCCTTGGCCCTTCTTGCTGCCTCTCTGCAGAGTGCCCTTGGTCACCTGTGCCTTGTTTCAGCTCTGCCCTGCCTGGTGCTCTCCCCTGCTGTGGCTCACACTCCCCCCAGCACTCAGCAGAATTATCCTGGGATAATATCTGGGAAGTGGCTGAGGATGCTGCTCTCAGTTTTCTTCAGCTTCCAGTCACAGAAAGACCTGAACGGGAAAATGGGGTTGATAGGTTGGAGTAGGAAGACACTGAGTGTCCCAGAATCTCTTTTAAAATAAGGATTTCAAGCTCCTCCTGCTATCAGAGAATTAGGCTTCTACTTGGAGATTTTAGGCTCTCTCTTTTCAAGGGAAGGGGTTGTCGACTCTCCTCATCATGAAAAGGGGTGTGAATGGCCTGTAAAAAGCAAAGATTTCCTGTGTGTGCCCTAGGGCACCAGTGAGCCTTGGGAAGGTTCCAGATCGAATGTAGGTTTTTTGTCTTGCTTATTCAGTAGCAGAAAAGCAGTTCATCATCACAGGGTGCACGGAGGTACAAAGCACTTAGGTACTCGTGGGTCAATACTTCAGCATAAAGTAGGTTAGCTGCTGTCTCAGATATTTAGAGTAATTTTAGGCTGGTGGGAAAAAAAACTTAGTGAGGGAATAGCTTATTCAGGGTTCTCTACAACAAATGACTGCGAAAAGTTTTTCAGACCCTTTTCACAGAACAGACCTTGCCTCCCAAAAGCAAGGCCACTCTGCAGCCTGGAACCCTGGTGTGCTGCAAATACACACTCCAAAAATATGTAGTAATCTACAGGAGAAGGGAGGAAGAGCAGCTGAAGGGCTGGAGGGGGAGAACGAGTCTGGGAAAAGATAATATTTAACACTTGTGTGCAGCATTTCGTTTTCCTTGTGCTTCACAAACACTGACTGACTAATAATCCCACAGTGATACACTGAGTCAGGTAGCACATCTCCTTTCTATTATTATCCCCAGCTGGTGGTGGTGGGGAATGTATGGAACTAGCTGGGGATGGAGAGGACACATCAAGAGCTGTCTGAATTCTCAGTAGTATCCCAGAGAATTCTTCCTTATTATTTTGATTTAAGCAAATTTTCGCTTTTGAAATCAGAGCCCGTAGAGCGCCTCATTAGCAACATTTTGCTGGCAGTGCTTCCATTTTTCTTCATTCTCAATTATAAGGCAACAAGTGAGTTTTTTCTTTGTGTTACCACAGCAATGCCAGTCATTGGGGTTTGCAATATATCTGTTGTTTCTGCTGGTGGAGGGAGAGGAAAGAGGCCCCGAGCCCAGGCAGTGAGTGCTGTGCTCTCAGCAGCTGTCACTGCTGTCAATTACTTGGTTTTCATTTCTAAAAGGCAATATGGGATCTTTAGCTTTTATAGTACCCAAGAAAGGCTGGTTGGTGATTATTGATTTTATTTAGTCCAGGGGAGCTGCTCACACAGAGACTGCAGTGAGTTGTGTGCTTCCTGCTGCTCGCTCTCCTGCCACTTACTGTTTTCAATTATTTATAAAATCCAAGGCACATCACAGAGCAGTTCAGCACAGGCTCTGAGACAGGCTGCTATTACAGGGCTCCATCCATGTGCCTCCCATTTTTGTAACAGGGACTGACATGAACAAATTGCCCTAATGAGCTCTGATGCATTATGAAACCTGGACAGTAAAAAAAAACAAAACAACTATACAAAAATCTGGGACAGCCATAACAAACTGCAAAAATGCCACGGTCACCCCTTTCCAAAGTAACCACCACTGCCTGTCAGCAATTTAATGTGCTCTTCTGCAAATGATTCCATCCATTTTGTGTTTGTCTTTGCTTCCCTAAGTGCCTCGTGTGGAAAACGATATGGGGAGACCTGTTTTCTTCAGTGAGAGAGAGATTACCTGCAGGCTCTCTGCTAAAAATGGTTCAGAGAAGTAAAAAGGACTGTTTTTCTCCACTCAAAAGATCCATGAAAAATTGTCAGTAAGGGCTTCAGAAGAAGCTTGAATTCAGGCAGACACTGAGAGGAGAAAAAAAAAATAAATGAAAAGAGCTTTAAGAGGAAGGAGAACCAAGAAGACATTCCTGGTCATATTTGTTTCCCAGTTTTTTTCCTTGGAGCTGCAAGTTATGAAAGAATGAGGAGCTGAATTCCCTACTGTTTCCCCCCTCAGATTTGGGAGCTAAGAAGGGGCATTAAGGCTGTAGCCAAAGCAGGACAAAAGATTAACAGATCTTAAGGAAGTGTCTGGGATCCCATAAAAGCAGATTGGATAAAACTGAAATTTTGGGGGAATTTTTATTACTCTGTAAGGGCTTAAGATGTTCCAATTATCTGCAAAGCTACACTAGGACAGAAAAGCAGGCAGCTGAGTTTGTTCAGTGAAGGGTAAGCAGAATATAAAAGAGCTGGTCAAAAACAAAAGATGGGGATTAGTTAAAAAATAATTTGTTGACTGGCAAAGAGAGAGAAATCTAAAACATTTTATCAGGTGTTTCCAAGCAAATCACTGTTTTACTTATACTGGTATAGAGCATATCTAGGGATGTTTCTGGAAGTACAATACCTAACTCAAAATGTAGGAACCCTCTTAGATTTGCTTTCAGATAAGGTCCTAAAATAATTCTGCCCCAAATAGAATACTCATCTTGTTAACAAACACAGAATAGAGGGTCTACCTAGAAGTGTCATATATTGGATTTTTTGTTTTCCCACAATTGGGATCCTAATTCCATAGTGCTTGATTTGACCCCCAGAAAAGGGTATGGTGAAACTTCATCCCTGATATATATTTTTGAAGTTTATGTTTCAACTAGTATAGATTTGCTCTATAAACAGAGTTTTGCTGTCTTTTTGTCTTATTATGCCCCGAGCAGAAATAATGCAAATTTTAGCTACATTTCCATGAAGATTGCTGGAAAAAATACTTCTAAAATTTACTTTGAAAGTGTATTTACAATTTTTGTGTCACTTTTTAAAGGAGTTCTCTAGTTTGTTAAACCTTACACCGAGTTTGGCATCGAAATTATAAATATTTATGGAACGAATATATATTTAGGGAAAGCTTTCTGAAATCTTCTGTCAGCTGCAGTCTCAAGCACTCAAGTGGTTTCTTCTTTTAAAGGTGACAAGTTTTTCAACTCTATTTTTCTTTAAGAGTCAGCCATGGATGATGTAGTTCATATATTCCCAGGATGCTGATACTACAGGTAAGGAGTTAGATCCTCCTTTCTCCTCTAACATGGAATTAGGTGAGATAAGAAGCCCAAATATATGAAGGAATGTGTCCCACACATTTAAATTCTATTTAAACTGTAAGAAAAGAAACTAAGATACCAGAAAACCATGTTGGAATGAACAGAAGTTTCACTGATCATGTCAGTGGAACTTATATTAAAACAAACAAACAAGCAAACGAAACACAACTTCTGCTTGAATGTAATTTAATTCTTTGTCTTAATTGTCGTAGTCTGAATAAAATTTATACAACCAGTTTCATGACAATTTTAATGTTTTTTTTCCTAAATATTTAAAACAAGGAGGCAAAATGTAAATGTGTTAGAACTGTAGGAGAAGGGTCATGTGAGAGTACTCATGATGGTAACATTATCCACTTCTAGCTGTGATTTTTTTTTTAAAGCATATTTTGGTTATTGTATTTAAGATAATAATCTTAGAGGACATAAGGAAGTAGTTTGATCCCTTTTGTAGCATTTGTTGCAAGTGAGTCAGTCAAAATATCAGATAAGAGAGATCTGGTTTGTGTTACAGTTTATAAATAGTTGCTGCTTTTAAAGCCAGATATGTGATTCGTACACTAAATCTTTTCTTTCCCAAAATGGACTAGAAAGCTTAAAAAGCAGTAAAATAAAATGCTTGTTTCCTCCCAAAGGAAGATATTTTTGAGCAGAGGCATATATTATACCGTGAGCTTTTTGAAGCTGAAAAATAGGGAATAAAGGCAATATAAAGACATTTCACAATAATTATTAAAAGCAGCTTCAGTCATCACTTGTGCACTACAACTCGTGTGTATGCTCATTAACACAGGTACAGAGGCTTGAGATGGATAAAGGAGATCTTCCTGGGGGAATTCACCCACAGAATCACAGTCCAAGTAATTATGCATTTTGGACTGCAAATTATATACATTCATTGGCACAAAATGAGCAACAGGTCTAAAGAAAAAGGGAACCTGAAAACAGCCTTCTCTGACAGCAAAAAGATTTTAAACTTATTTAATGTAGAATTAAAGAAAAATTATATTACTCTGAGTATCACTGCCATCAGTGATACTGAATTGTCAGCCTAGATTTTTAGAAATCTGGTTTTTCTGTTACTAAATAGCAATAACAATAGTAAAACTAACAGTGACAGTAATAGCAATAACAATAACATTAATCATGGAAAGATTTCTATAAATTTGTAAAAACAAATCACAGAATAGAAGGTCTACGTAGAAGTGTCATATATTGTATTTTTTGCTGAAGGAATGTGTCCCACACATTTAAATTCTATTTATACTGTAAGAAAAGAAACTAAGATACCAGCAAACCATGTTGGAATGAACAGAAATTTCACTGATCATGTCAGTGGAACTTACATTAAACCAAACACACAAGCAAACAAAACACAACAACCTTCTGCTTGAATGTAATTTAATTATTTGTCTTAATTGTCACAGTCTGAATAAAATTTACACAACCAGTTTCATGACAGTCTTAATGTTTTTTGTTTTTTTCATGACAATCTTAATGTTTTTTGTTTTTTCATGACAGTCAATGTTTTTTTGTAAATTTGTAAAAACGAATTTATGGAAATGGGAAACGTTCAACAAACTTGAGTGTCTTATTTGTGTGACTAAGGGTGTTTAGATTAGAGAAATTACTTTTACTAAAATGATTGTAAAATCCTTTCAACAACTAGAAAAAAGAGTCATAGCATTTAACTTAAGTTGAAGCAGATACCTTGAGACTTCCCCTTTTTATTTCTCTTAAAAAGAAACCAAACCAAACCAACAACCAAAAAAAATCCCTTTGCTAGTTCCTGAAATACCAGTGAAGTCACTAAAAATCAGACAATAAAACTAAGGTATGTGATGATAGAGTTGTTCTTGTGAACACTCCCACATTTGTTTACAGGAAAATCAGACTTATTAACTCAGATAATCCACTAGTTTTTTACAAAAACCAATTTTCAGTCTGAAGTTCACTTGTATTTCTAGACATTAAAAACCCATTTTCCTCTCTGTTTAAACACGTTCTTTTACTCTCAAAACAGAAATGGAATTTTCTCTATGTCACACAGCAAAAACTGTGTAGAAGGCTCTCCTAATCTTGTAGACAAAGTGCACTTGGATGTCAAGCAAGTATTTTTAATAAAGTTGTAGAGGTAGTTTTAGGAATATCCAGCCAGACATCTCCCATATGTAGGCATTGTAAGGTCAGTCAGCCTTGAGGAGCAGAAATGTTCTATTATCTGGTTTTAGAGGATGCTGAGTACATTAAAGATAAAAGTCTCATCCTGTCAAATTCAAAGGAGAAATAGTGGGATCTGGCTCACATTAATATATTATATGAGAAATTCTTTTAGATGGGGTTTTCACTGAGGCAACAGGATGGACCATACAGATGCTTTAGTCCCTTGGAAACTGTCCTATCTATATTCTGTTTTCTCCAGAATTCAATCATTCTATCTTTTCCAAAGATTTGAATTTGATTACTATTTCACCATAGACTTGACCACACTTGCTTGTTCAGGTCCATAATCAAATAATCCCACCAGACCCCATATATAATTCAAGATGCACTGCTTTGTATTGAAATTAAGCCTTCATACAATTTGAAATAGCCAGCCAGGGAGAGAGGCTTTAAAAAGAAATGGTTATCACTAGGAGTGTTCATTCCACAGAAACCACCATCAGCTTTGATAAACAGATAAAGCCTGGTAAAAGTTTTCAGGATCTATTCAGAAGAATTACTTCTGCATTCTATTTCTTCATTTATTTTACATGTCCCCTGCTCTGCCTGATGCACAAAGACACAAGTGGAAGATGTGAAATCTGGTTGATGGGAACTCCTGGGTTTCAATGGGGCAACATGTTTGCCTTAATTTCTGGGTGTCCCCAGATAAAACCTGACATAAAGACAGAAACATTCTTTGGTGCACTATGATCTTTCATGCTAATGTGGAATAGATTACAGAAAAAAGAGTAAACCCTGAAGAATTAATATGTGGGCATGAGCTAATAAGCTGGATTTTTTTTTTTTACTTTCTCCAACATTCTCACTTAAAGAGAATTTAAATAGGTTTTAGTCATTCTTTTTATTTCATGTTTGCCAAACAGATATATAAAAAAATAGAATTATGACAAGTCTTTTAAAATTCAATTAATTTCTGTTGTGAAATCATCTTTCAATAAAGAAGAGAAAATCCATTCCCAGAAATAAGACTGTATTTTATCCTTCCTTAGATATCAGATATTACAGTCACAAATGTAAAGAACATTTCTGCAGGTCTCAATTTGAAAGCATGTTAATAAATCTGAGGAAAAATATAGTTTTTCCTCCCGTAGAGTAGCTCATTAACTTGCACTATGAAATCTGAAATGTTGTTTAAATAATAAATTGTGGAGCCCAGTATCTGCCTGAGATAAAAACCTAAAAGATACCAATTCTCTCTCTTTTTACTAGGATACACCATGATAAATATCTCTGGCATGTACACACATATTCACTTCCTTTATTTAATTTCAAATCTCAAAACTATTAGGGAAAATCAGAACATGAAAATAAGGGGTAATCCAGGGTTCAGAGTGACCGAAGAGTTGATGTCTAAAACTTTTTGAATCAATATTAGAATACTGTTAAAATTCATCTTTTTTTTTTTACAGAGATCATATCATATTTTTAATGTCCAAGTTTGAAAACTGTAGTGATTTAACACTTACATGGAAGTGAAAGCAAATTTCTGGAGAAGGGAGAAATCCTAGACTTGGTCAAGAAACTAATAAAGAAATCAAACTTATTGATTGGATTAACAGACCTAACATTAATTCTAAATTAAAGCAAATTTTTCAACACATTTCACCTTGAACAGAATTCTTAATTGGATCGAATTATCAATGGGAAAAATTAAATAGTTAGGATTTATAACTCATGTGTCCTTTATATTACTATAGAGTTTAACAGTGTTTCTAAGATATTATGGTTCTTCACCCAAAGCAGGGATCATATTAACTTTGCTGTGCTAAAATAACTGAGGAAGCCTTTCAAGTAGGATTTGCTACATGGGTTTTTTTTTGAAAATCTGGCCTTTCACTGATCAATCTGCCACTTGTCTGTTACCTTAATTAAGACAACAAAGCAGGGGTGATAAATAAAAATAAAGAATATTTAAAGGACAGTTTTCTGAGACTATCAAGAGGTTGCAAGAAAACATTTGTTGTGATCTTTAATCTTAGAAAGAAATATTACATTTAATAACACAGCATATACATTACTATTGTATTTGTTAATAATGTTTATTAGCAGTAGATTGCTGCTAATAATTTGATCTATAAAGAAGAAAAAATTCATTGCTGCAGAAACCACCTTGGTACTTAAGATGAATTTTCAGATGAATCACGTTTAATATTTTCTTTTGAGGCAAGTGAATAACCATTTCACCATGAGTGAAACTATGCCAGATCACAAAATAAAAGTGAAAATACAAAAGTCTCGTGGTGCTGTATAGTTAGCTTTGTCCCAGCATAGGGAAGGAAACACTTAGAGACAAATAACACCCTGATTTAAATGAAATTGCATAGGAATAACTCAACTGAAAATTTCCATCGTTATAAAATATGGATATTCTTAAATTGCTTCTGGTTCTAATCTGTTTTAGCAGATTCTCTGCTGCATCTCCCCCAAATGACTATTTCCCATAGTGTGTGTGCATGCATGGATTAGTGTGCACAGGAGGGTCACTCACTGTCAAACATTTGCTGGTTCAGAACTGTCCAAATTCAAGCTTTGAATCGAATCATAGAATCATAGAATCATAGAATCAGCTGGGTTGGAAGGGACCTCTGAGATCATCAAGTCCAACCCTTGATCCAACCCCGCTGTGGTTCCCAGCCCATGGCACTGATGCCACATCCAGTCTCTTCTTAAAAACCTCCAGGGACGGAGAATCCACCACTTCCCTGGGCAGCCCATTCCAATGGCTGATCACCCTCTCTGCAAAGAAATTCTTCCTAATCTCCAACCTAAACCTCCCCTGGCACAGCTGAAGACCCTGAGCCCTCTTGTCTTGCTGAGAGTTGCCTGGGAAAAGAGACCAACCCCCCCCCCTGGCTCCCCCCTCCTGTCAGGGAGTTGCAGAGAGTGAGGAGGTCTCCCCTGAGCCTCCTCTTCTCCAGGCTGAACAGCCCCAGCTCCCTCAGCCTCTCCTCACAGCACTTGTGCTCCAGTCCCTTCCCCAGCCTCGTTGCTCTTCTCTGGACCTGCTCCAGCCCCTCAATGTCCTTCCTGAGCTGAGGGCCCAGAACTGGACACAGCACTCCAGGGGTGGCCTCACCAGCGCTGAGTCCAGGGGCAGAATCACTTCCTTGGACCTGTTGGCCACACTGTTCCTGAGCCAGGCCAGGATCCATTGGTCTTCTTGGCCACCTGGGCACACTCTGGCTCCTGTTCAGCTTCCTGTCCATCCCCACTCCCAGCTCCCTTCCTGCCTGGCTGCTCTCCAGCCACTCTGTCCCAGCCTGGAGCTGCAGGGGGTTGTTGTGACCAAAGCACAGGACTCGGCACTTGGCCTGGTTGAACCTCCAACCCTAAATGCCACCTGGTTGAATTTCACCCTCATTGGCACCTGGACAAGCACATTAAATCACATGTTCTGTGTTACCACCCAACTTTCCATATGTTTCCTTCTACCAGTTTTCCCCTATGGATCATCTTCCGTGAGCACACGCTAATACAGAAAGGCAACGATATTTCTCTCTTGCCAAAATACAACAATGTGCCTGTAGATTATTAAAACAAAATGCAGGATGGATAATTTGCTTAGCTTTAGATGCTAATGTACAATATATTTTCCCATCTCCTCCCATTTAGTGAAATTACTCCAGAAGAAAAATATCCCTTTTTATTGAAGTATACCGGATTAAAGTGAATTATTAAAATGCATAAAACAAGACAGTAATGTATAATGTGGTTTGTGACAAAATGTACTGTAACCTTAACTGTAATTATATCAAATATATTGATTTAAATTTCATAATCAAATTGTGCAGGTAACGATCCATATCTTTGGTAATTGAGTTGTGTGTGCAAATGTAATTATAGTAATGGTATAAAAATTTGATGATGCCATCTAGATTAGATTGAACTTTGGGTGTACTTTAAAGAATATTCAGGGATTCATAAAAAATCAGTTTATGTGGAACTATATCATAGCACAGGACTGATGTTTTCCTGAGAATGGAGTTTAATCCCTGTTAGAAACGTGGCAGAAAAAGTTCCAGCCAGGAAAGCATCTTCAAGTTTTATGTTCCTGTTAAAATATAAGACACAGCTGATGAAAACCCTTGTAGAAGACAGCGACTTTATTTTGTGTAGAAGCAATATTAGGCTTTTCTTGGATGGGCTTTTTTGGCAAGCAGCATTTTCTACAGATTCTAAAAGCTTCAGTGCTCAAAAGTATTCCAAACTTTTAAAATAGTGACCAGCAGAGATTACATTTTGCAGTGTAGCAGGGGGAGATATTTCACAGTTCTCCACAGTGCTGAAATTATTAAAAAAACACACAAAAAATAAACAGACCCAAAAAAACTAAAACAAACAAAACAAACCCTCCCCTCCAAATAAAAACCAAAACCCATCAGTCTTTTATATAGTGCAATAGTTATCTGGAATGAGATACATCCCCTGACTTTGTCATCAAATGCTTTCTAGTAATTCTATAGCAGTGCCTATAGATTTGCTATAATTACACATCTTTGTTTAAGAGTTCACAACAGAATTCCAAACAGAACTTTATAGATCTGCAGTAAAAAATTGGAAAAAAAAAAAGACAAAAATAAACTGAACTATATCCCCGTTTCTGGAGAAAATTCCTCCCTTTGAGGACGTTATTAATCTCAATGGTATCTATATATGTTTTTTAAATAGCAGATTCTGGCTCAAAAATTCAATTAAATTTTTATGAATGAATGGAAATTTTTATTTACTTAGTGGAAACTTTTTTAGACTAATTTACCTCAGCCAAAATTCTGCCATGATAGGATCGTTCTTACACAAATATATGGGTCGAATTCATAAGTAAATTCAAAAAAATTCATATGTAAATGGTCCATGTATATCTTACTTTTCTATTCTCATGCCAACATCCTCTGGTACATTTGTTGCTGGCAGAATCATGCATCTTGCAGAATTTTAATTGCAGTATTTCAAATACAAGTGAAACTAGATTGTCTCAGTGCTTGGGGATTTAAAAAGAATATCAGCTATACAGAGTTTCAGATTAATCAAATGTGTTTCCAGAAGATGTGAGATTCAGGAGATGTAGGCAAAATTTGAATATGTGTGTGGATAGCAGTATGTGGTTAGTAAATATTCAGCTAATAGAGTTTTCTTGGATGGGGCACACGAAGAAACATTGTGTGTTCCTGTCACATCTGATGATGGTTACCATCCAAACAGCAGGGAGAACTGTTCTTTGGAATTAAGAAAAAAATTATGGAACTTACCTCTACTTTCTCTACATGCTCTTGGTAAGACAGGAGAAATGTAGGATTATTTTCTTATTTGTTTGTTTTGTTGCTCTGTCATTATTGAGAGAAAATATGTTGTGTACAGGAGGGATAGGGGTATGAAAAATAGGGGTACTGTTTCTTTGTCTTCTCCAGATTGTATCTGAAAAAAAAAAAGGATAAATTAAAAAACTCAGTTGAAAAGTCCTTGTTCTGCAAGGACAAAATGTTGCTTGTATGAACAAGTTTGAAAACGAAAAAAGCAACAAAACCCCTTTTCCAAACAGAGGTGACAAGGAACCACATCTCATATTATTAGTTTACTCAGAACTGCCACTGGGCTTTATAGTGGCTTTTAAGTAATTTTTTAAGGTTCTATTCGTGTCACAGAACAAACCACTAATATTGATTTGTGCTAATACAACATAAATGCCTCCCATGCACATTAAAGTCAGTGCCATGTAATCCAGCATGCAATGGCAGCTTATTTACTCAGTTACAAATATTCCTCTATAAGGAGGGGGATATTCCAGCAGGGCAGTGGCCAAATGAGCCAAAATTGTCCTTGAATTAATCAGAGTGCAACAGAACATCCCTCAGTCATATGTAATTACCATGTAATTACAACACAGTTAATATTCATATTGTGGTTTTTAATTTAAAAAGAAAAATGATTAGTCCAAAAGATGATAACACTTTTTACTTCAAACCACACAGTGTTCCCACCTCCATTTTGATCCAGAACATCTAAGTTCATGTGACATATTTTGGCTAAGAGGATATATCCAAAACACTAAAATTTGGGTTGCTTGAATCTTATCACAGTTGTGATTGCCCCCAGCTCATCACCTACAGGGAGAAAAGACTGATTCACCTGCTGATTATGGATGTGTCAGAACCTTATTCATGTCACAAATACCACAAAGCAGAATAAAGAAATATGTACTTATTAAACACTTATAAAAATCAAACACAATTCTTAAACATCTCATAAAAAAAAAAAAAAAAGAGTGATTGTCAACTTCTCCGTGTACCCAGAAAGTCCAGAGAACAGACATATTTCTAAGTATTGCAGATAAAAAAATCAATAAACAGAAGTGGTCTTGGATTTGAAGGGGAACAGGATGAAGATTTTTTTTTTTAATTAGCATTTGTAGTTGGGCCTCACAGCTCAGATTTAGCCACTGGTGTGTGTTTAGTGTGTTGAGAACTGTACAGTGTACATGGTATTAAACAAGAGGAAACAATTAGGAATCATCTCATTTGTTTCATGTGCTTTTGAACAAAATGAGTTTCCACCTTTGATATTTCTTAAATACTGTGCTTATCTATAGGCTAATAAAACAGGTAGCTTATGAACCTGAGTACATCCCACTCTTTTTTAAATTTAGTTTAATCCTCAGGATAAATAAAATTATCAATTAGATGATAGAAGCAGTATTAGAAATTAAACAGGAAAGATAACATTCAGATCATCTTATTCTGATTGTCAAAATGGCCTTGTTACTAAATTGATTTTTCAGTAAAATGAGGGTATTTGAGCAGATTTTTTTTTAACTTAATACCCGTTCATTTCATTTCTTCCACCTCTGTAAGGCAGCAGTTTTCAGAGGCACAATGTGTTTTTCTTATGACATAATGCATTTGAATTTATTAATTTCTCTTTACTGATCTACTTATAAGTCTTTTGAGTCTTAATAATGTAGAATTATCAGAGTTTCTTTGTGAAATAATAAGTGGAGGGCTTTTGTAGGAAAGCATCTATTTTGTGAGCCAGATGCAGAAACACTAAAATATATCACTAACTGAGACTTAAAAGTATCAGAGAAAAGAATTATGAAAGGAAGAAAGCTGACCCTTAAGTGTTCAGAGGGAAAAAAGAGAATTTAAATGTGAAAATGTCTATGTAAAATATTGATCTCCTTCTTTATTAAATACATTTTGTGTGCAGCACAATCGTGGGAGTCAAACTAAAGTTTTCTGTGGCTTATCCCAGAAAGAAAAGCTTTCTTTTAAGAAGAAAATTACAGCCCTCAATTTCTTCATTCAAAAGCTTTCTGAATGAAACTGAAGATTGTTTTTTTTTTTTGCTGAAGCAGTTAAATGCTTTCCCTGTTCGCCGTGCAGTCGCCTCCTAATTATACTTCAGATAAAAGAATATTTTAGCTGTCTTGCACACAAGCAAGCAAAATAAAAACAGGCAAAATTATCTCCAAGTTCTTGCTGATCACTCGGTTTCCTGAGCTGTTCTCCAGCAAGCTAAAATAGAAGTTATGAATACTTTCATTTCTGAGAGGTGTTTAACTTCCGTGACATAAAGCTCTGGCTGCCCATTCAGGAGAAATAATATACTGAATAACTGCCTTGCACACCTTATAGGCATAAAGCTGTTGAAGAAGCTATTCTTTAAAACACTGTAATCAGCCACCAGACCTGATTTCTGAAACCCACAGGTGTCTGTCTCGGATGTGATTCCTGCTTTTTGAAAGATTAATCTGAATTATTTCAACGATCCCGTAGATGTGTGCACTTACCCCTGTTCAGCAGCACTCATTTATTCCTGACTTTGATCTCAGCAGTCCCAGTTCAATAAAACACATAATCACATAAGTGGTCATCAAGTTGGGGAACTAACAACAACATAAAAATAGGGACACTGCATAAGCACCTGAAGTGCATGGACACGAGAGCACTTAGATAATGGAAGACTCTCCTCATTTAAGCTTTTGGGGTCTGCATCAAGCACCTGCAAGGTAAAAGAAAGATTTGTTCACGTTGGATGTTTTGTGTTTAGAGCTACCAGTATAATGGCTCAAGCCAAACGTGAAACATATTCTCTTGCTCTCTACACGTTCATAAAAATTTTTACAGCTCGCAGAGTCTGATTGAGAATGAAATATTAACACCCTGAAAGGGTCTGGAAACAACTGAGGGTCATTACAGTTCTGGCAACAAAAATTATCTAGTGTGCTTTCTAGAAAGAGTTAGAGGAGGTAAAGCTGGAGTATGAATATCAAACTGTGAGTTGTTCAGAGCCAGGCACACGTTTACAGAGTCCTGGGAAAGCAAGGGGAGGGTAATCGAAGTTACAAACCCCTTGCCTTAATAATAAACACATATTCTCACATTCAAACATTATATTTCAGGAATTTAACAGCAGCATGCATAGAGGTTTAAATTGCTGTTTATAAGAATTTTTGGGGTTGCTCTCCTTTGACTTTCATCTAAAAAAACCAGCCTAGTTTGCAGTACTTTTAGTTGAGTTGCTAATTGGGTTTGAGCTGCTGCCACTGGAGTCACTCTGATATCCAAGTGCAGGACTAGTGGGAGTTCCTGATAATTAGAGGTGATAGTTACCATAGAAGTGTCTAAATGACAAGAATAGAAATGGAAGCTTGGGTTTTAAATATTGTTCCCAAAAGGATACGTTTCAAAAATTTTTAAATTCGGGAAATTCTTTATTGTACTTTATTGTACTAACCTGAATCCTCACAAGCTCAGCCCAATTCCTGAGTGATTTTGCATGTTCACAATTCATCCTGATGACACAGGAAATTCACAGGACAGAAAGGCATCCAATTGCCATCCTTCTGAAGCTTAAAATATAAGAGTTTTAAATCTAATTTGGTGTTTTTCTGAGAAAATGCTTTGGGATTGCAACATACAGATAAAGATAAATCAAGCCCTTGTGAGATAATATTCCATTTTGCTGTATATCTAATTAATATTACCAGGGAACAAATAGAAGCATCTATTATGATAAAGAAGATTATTATAAGATCTAGACAGGTGATCATATAATCAAATGAAATTATCAAGTTCACCTATTAAAAAATTTTGCCCAAAATAATAAATAACAAATAACAACAATGTTCATGAAGGTAGCCTTTATTTCCTGCACCCTAAAAGAGACAACCTGTCCAGACTGGTATTGAATTCTTGCACCAAGTCAAGTTTAGTACCTTTTTACTTCCCAAAACACAACTGAGATTCTTGTCCTGAAAAGATTCCCTACAAATCCACCAGGCAATGACAAGATACCAATAAAAATGGCAAAGAGAAGATTCCCATTGCACTTTTATGGTAGTCAACTCCTCCACCTCTTCCTAGAGGTTTATGAAGAAAATCTATGGATACAAAGTTCAGATTTCAAATAACTTCAGCAGTCCATTATTGTTTGGGTTTATGGTTCTGATTAGATAATTATTTTTAAAAAAATGATCTGAGAATTTAGCTGGGTGGAATCCTCCCATATAGAGGATTATATTTAAAAAGCAATTCCCAGAAAAGGAATTCAGAGGGGAGCAATTGCTTTGGTTCTGCTTCTGCAATGGTTTCTCAGGATGGAAGGTATAAATACCATATTTACTTATTGATGCAATTATTCTTGTTAGGGTGTTCTGTGAATGAGAGTTGTACAACATGAGCAGCTGAGAAATTGGCTCTTCTACTGAGAAGCAGGTTAAGTGAAAGTACAAATCTGAACTTCCCATGACACTCTTGGTTTGTTTATTTGTTTGCTTGGGTTTTTTGTTTTGTTTGTTTTTTTAATTGTAAGGCTCTACACCTTCAAAATGATAGAATTTTTACCTCGTGCTTAGTCCGATGTAACAAAAAAAGAAACCCCAAATAGGATTACAGTTTCAATCAGAATAAATGGAAAATTATTATTTTTCAGTTTGGTATTGCTGATAAATAAAAATTACACACTTTAACACTGTAATTGTCTTTTAAAATATGCCAGGTTTTAAAAAATAGAAGACCTTACAGATGAAAATATGAATTGACAAAATGAATCTTCTCTGATACCGTTTTTGAAATAGCTGGATAAGTAGAACACAATTTTGCTATGGAAATGGGAATTACTGCTGGAGCCACTCTATCGTTTCAGCAAAATCCTACCAATAAGTTCCCATAGAGTTTGATTCACTGCTAAGTATTTTGAAGCTTTTCTAGAATGAAAGGCTGAGACAGCTGTAAAAATTGAGTCTCCACCAGTCTGGCTGATTCAGCAAGGAATTAGCCATGCTCAGGAAGTCCTTTAAGAGATACTCTATTCTGAGGCATCAAACCATGAAAATATGTGGAGCTCCTGTAATTGAGCAGTGCCAAACACATGTCCACATATTAAATACTCTGATTTAAACAGGAGCACAAAATCTCTGCCTCACACTGGAGGCTTCCCGGGCAGAGTTCTGTTCCCTGCACTTTGGCCACAACAACCCCCAGCAGCCCCACGGGCTGGGACAGAGTGGCTGGAGAGCAGCCAGGCAGGAAGGGACCTGGGGTTTGGGATGGACAGGGAGCTGAACAGGAGCCAGAGTGTGCCCAGGTGGCCAAGAAGGCCAATGGATCCTGGCCTGGCTCAGGAACAGTGTGGCCAACAGGTCCAAGGAAGTGATTCTGCCCCTGGACTCAGCGCTGGTGAGGCCACCCCTGGAGTGCTGTGTCCAGTTCTGAGCCCTCAGCTCAGGAAGGACATTGAGGTCCTGGAGCAGGTCCAGAGAAGAGCAACGAGGCTGGGGAAGGGACTGGAGCACAAGTGCTGTGAGGAGAGGCTGAGGGAGCTGGGGCTGTTCAGCCTGGAGAAGAGGAGGCTCAGGGGAGACCTCCTCACTCTCTGCAACTCCCTGACAGGAGGGGGGAGCCAGGGGGGGGTTGGTCTCTTTTCCCAGGCAACTCTCAGCAAGACAAGAGGGCTCAGGGTCTTCAGCTGTGCCAGGGGAGGTTTAGGTTGGATATGAGAAAGAATTTCTTTGCAGAGAGGGTGGTCAGCCATTGGAATGGGCTGCCCAGGGAAGTGGTGGATTCTCCATCCCTGGAGGTTTTTAAGGTGAGACTGGATGTGGCATCAGTGCCATGGGCTGGGAACCACAGCGGGGTTGGATCAAGGGTTGGACTTGATGATCTCGGAGGTCCCTTCCAACCCAGCTGATTCTGTGATTCTGTGATTCTGTCTGCACAGAACAATTGGAAGAAAGGAGAAGGCTGTGATTTTGAATCCTTATGTTCAGCCTTTCAGAACAGTGTTCCCTTCTGGTTTAGGAACACACCAAAGGGGTGTTTTCTGACCATGCAACAGCACAAAGATTGGGATGACCCTTCTCCAGGGTGCTTGGAGAGGAATTGCCGGTCTCGCATTCCGTCGCCTCCTCTCGAAGTGCTTAACCTTCTCCTCGCAGTTTGCCTCCAACACCTAATTATGTACAATTATCAGCACTTTGATTGTAGTGTCTTCAATTATATTAAGGAAAAAAAATTCCAACCTTCATCATTCTGTGGAATGAAAGTTGAAAATTTGAATGCTGGACGGAAAAGGGATGAAAACAAATTAAATGCTATTAAATTCATTATTGATTACCCAACTCCAGGAATTATGCAGGTATGAACTCATGCTTTTTAATACTTAGAAAAGGAATAGCTAATAGATCTTCAGTGAAGTCATTGCAGTTAACACTCCCTCATTACTCTGCTGCTCAATACAACAACAGTAAGCAACTCCAAAGGTCCTGGGGCACTGTCCTGGAGCCCAGAAGTTCTGGTCTCTATTCTCCTAATCTGTATGACAAATTTAAGAGATGGAAAGTTATGTTATTCTGATCAGCCCCACTATAGTCTTCATACTTTCAGAACTGTCAGTATGTTTTATCCTCTTCTGTGCAAAAAGGCAGCGAACGTGTAATCCAATTTTAATACACATTATTTCATCACCCTGTTAGTCTTTATAATTCAATTATCCTCTCGGTGCAGATCCTGTGTAGCTGAGTTCTGAATGTTTTTAGGCCAAATAATTATGCATTCAGCAGTGCCACTGCACAAGCTGCACTCTCATTTCCATGAGCTGAGGTCACTTTACACTTTTGCATGAGAGGCCCCTAAAAGCCAGTTTGCTTTATGAAGTCCTCAAGTAGGTTTCCACACAGGCATGAACTTCCCCTGAGGGGACCAAAGGACTTTTTTCCTAAATGGACTATGTATAAAGACACCAAAAATCATTAATGTATGTCAGGTAAACATTGCTGGGTGGGGAAATGTGAAATCATTGTAGGGTTACCTTCAAAGTAATTTGCTAAGAAGTGCCCTTGATTTGGGGAGTCACTGGCAGTGTGAGTGTGTCTTCTGTTCTCATCACAGTGCCTCAACTGTCTGGCTGTTCTGAGCCCAGCTGGAAGGTATCCCTGAATAAAAAGCCTTTTCTGAACTTTGCAGTAATTCCATTTTCTGGGAATTACTTTTTAAACGGCCTTTTCCATGAATTTTCAAATAAGGTTGGGAGGGTTTAGAAGATAAGATCTTTTTTTTCCCAAACATATGTGATATCCTCTTGAATTTGTAAACATCATCATTTTTAAGTTTCATACATAAAATTGTACTCACTGCTTTCAATTGAAGCACTTTTAAAGAGCATTTCATTTTGTGTATTTACAGAATAATTTCCAGTGCTATCTAGCACCCCCAGCCATAAGTTAAACCCTGCTCACATGAGAAGGCACAGATAGACCCAAACTGACTCCTGCTTCACACTGGCCAGATATCAGGCAACTTCAGCTAGATGTTATATAGCTTTAGTGGCATTGCTTTGGGCTAAAAACCTGTTTCTTTTAGGGAAAATGAAAGGATGGAATAGACAAAGAATATTTAAAGATTTCCTTTCTCTTTTTTTTCTTTTTTTTTTTTAAAAATTGTGTTAGATTTATACTGCCAGTTTATGGGTTCCCATGGACTCAAAAGTATTTTCAGAAACGACAGCAAATTTCTCTTTGTATTCTTGGGCTTCTTTAATCTGCTGCCACCCAGGTACTAAATGAAAAAAATAAAAAAACAACAGTAAAAAATACTCTGTTATCCTTGTGTGTGAGTGCATAGACACTTGGAATTTTTTTCTGTAGTTAATGATGTCAAATCTTCATTAGACTGTGCCACAGTCACAGCTGTATTTGTCCAAGGTCCAGTTACTGTTCAAATAGACCATTTTTAAGCATTTCTCTTACTCTGATTCTTCTCATTCTTAGCAAGTACAGTAATGCATTTTTTGAGTGGTTTTTGAAACCGTGGTTTTTTAATCAAAACTTTTGCATATGCTGGGCTTGCCTCAACTCACTATGTCATAAAGTTGAAGAGTATCTGATTTCTCATTAGGTGTTTGCTTACATTTCCTCCTTCTAGACCATTGTTGACCATTCTTTTCATTTTTATTTGCCTAATTTGGACTGGATGTGCGCAATTGAAGCTTTACTCTTTTTGATCTCTTATTTTATTAGGCAAAAATCTCTAACAGGCTTAGTTGGAGTAAGATTAGACTGGAAAGAGAATTTTCTTTTTTCTGTTATTCCATCTTCATCCGTCCATTTCCATCTTCCAAAAATGTATGTTTTTCCTATAGCCTGTTAATGCACAATATGCAAGCTATGCAAAAGAGTAAAATTGGATGAAAATCAGATTTTTTTTTTAACAATGTAAATACTGGGCATGCAACATGTAGCAGTGCTTTTTGGTTGTATTCTCTGAGATACTACTTTGACAGCAAATCTATGAATTCAGCAGAATTATTCTCAGCTTACACAGTGTGAGGGAAGAACAAGGCCTTTCCATCCAGCAGCAGATTAAGCTCTCATATTCACATGAATATGTACACACATAGATATTGATATGAGCATGTAAAGAGCCCATTTTACTTTTTCCAGGTTCTGCTTATACAGATGTTAATTTGCATACTTGGAAAAGGTACCTTTCATTCTGGAGAAAAATCATAAAGTACATCTCATTTTATAACTCATAAAGCCTTTGCTCCACGTGTTGTTATTCTACAGCTGAAATAAGAGGAGGGGGGAAAAAAATCCCTTTCTCATCTGTCTCTGACATCAGTCCCATAACTGTTCACAAAATAAATGTTATTCCTGCACGTTAGCAGGCTGTGAAAGTGAGGCTTGAAATGGCTGCCTGATTACCAACCTTAACACCAACACCTCCTTAATCAACACTCCTTAACTCCCTCCAAATAAGCTCTCTATGATGTTATGATTTATTATATTGGCTATGGCTTTTTTCCATTTTGCTTTTCAGGATCTCTTAGAAAGTTGTAATTTAGTTCCTCCCCACCCCCTGCTTCCCCTCAGTGAAGTGACTGCCTTTGATTAGGTTTGCTAGGATTTAGTTCAGAGGGAATTTATTTTTTACTCAACTTTACAAAAAAGGAAAAGAAAGAAAAAAAGTGCGAGTCTAAGAGAATGGGCATTAATAGGTTCACTGCCAAACTAAACCAAAACAAAATCCACAGTATTAGATCTTTGATGTCATTTCCTTTAATATTTTACTTACTACATAAAAGATGGGAAAAGAAATTTCTTGACTCCTAGTCTCTAAATTTACTTTTTGAGGAAAACCTTGAATCGAAAAGATAAGACTTGGTAGATTTTTGAAGCAGGAGAGGCAATTTATTCTCTACAGCACCTTCCAGAATGAACAACTATTTCTCAAGAGTTTTCCACCAATTATAAAATAAAACATGTCTCCTTATTTTGAACAATATACTCTTCCTGTGTGGAGCAGAATACTTATACTAAAGGAGATGTTTCTATTAATACCTAGCAGAGCCCAAGACGAGCTGCAGTACATCAAAATGCTATTTTAGAAATAAGAACATAATCAGAAAATATCCCAGACAATTACAGTCTTCTGCAATACATTATTAGCTATAACCTTGATCCCTAACCCTGTCATGAAAAAAGTTTACCTGGTGGGCATATTATCATCTATCATTTTACAATGTGATTTTTTCCCCCCCTCAGATTCTATTGCATATATTGTTTTGATGCTTTTGAAAGGGATACACAGCCAGACAAACCAATTATCTTACTCCTTGCCTGCTAAGGATGAAAAAAACCTTATGAATCTTAGCCTATGGGCGACTTCCAGAGCTACCTAAGGATGGGGAAAAGGTTTGAACAGCTTTTTTTATTCCCTGCTATTTTTGTGACCCATCAGCATGATAAAAATGTTATTTGTTATTCGCTGAAAAAGCTCAGGTGTTGGGTTGTAGTTACAGTCAGTAATTTTCTTGAGAAATCAGCCTTACCTCAACCCCTCAAAATCTGGAGTAAGTGCAGGAATTACAGTTGTGAAAACAATTAATTAATATGATTTAAACAGGGAGTTCTACTGGAATAAAGTTTACTTACAGATGGCATTATGATATTAAAGATTGTTCTTTGAAAAAACTTCCAGAGAACAATAGTACATCTAAACACCTCCACACTTGCCACGTTCTTTGTGTGGCTTTAGGGAAGGAAAAAGGTGAAAATTTCAACCCTATAGAATGCAGTCATTCAGGAATGATAAATTTCATACTAAATCTTTCATGATTCCACTCCCTTGCTTTGGCCATTTGTAAAAGAACAGTTACACTCATACCTGCAGATATTTTTCCTGCATAAACCTTTGTATTCATCATCTTACAGAATAAAAACATAGAATTGATTAGGCTGGAAAACACCTTTGAGATCACAGAGTCCAACCCTTTATTCCATCACTAAACCATGTTCCAAAGTGCCCTACAGATCTTTTTAAACACCTTCAGGGATGAAGAAATAGGGATAATTTCTGTCTATTTTTATTTATACAAGTATGTTAGAGAGCACTTTTCTATTTACTATGTAATTTGGGAAGTTAATGATAAGAACAGGAAAATAACATAATCAGGAGTACTTTTATAACATTTTAGAATTAGTCAAAGGTTTATCTCAGTTTTCTTTCAAGGCTTAAAAGGGATGCAAACTTTGTTTATAAGGGAGAATGAGAGAAATAGAGCTTGATTTTCAAGCTTGATTTTATATGTATAAATTTGCCCTTACATTTTGTCCTATTGTTTGTGTCTTTCAAGAATTTTGTAACATTTTCAGTGTCACAAAATATATGGATTTATAACACCAGCTAATCCTTTCTCAGCCCCTTTTACACAGTTTTTAAACATGCTGCATTTGAGGCTTTTTGCTCAACCTCCCCTGGAATTTGCCCACCCTTTAGGGTCGTATCTGCCAAGGGAAATGTTTAATGAATTGCAAATCAGAAACATTTCTAATGCAGGAAGAAAGGCACTTTGAGTTTTCCCGAGTAAATTACATGGAAATAGGTCAATTACATAATATGAACAACAAAAATAACAAAAAGGAGAAACCTTCTCTATTACATTGTGATGCAAAAGTGTAACAGTGACAGAAGCCAGAAAATTCAAAGATGCAGCCCAGATACAGACATCAAAGTCTCAGGATTAAATTCCAATTACGGGTCTTCTTTTGCAAAATGACTCTCAGAATTCTTAGTCATCTAATTCTGTGAACTCCCTGTTATTACAGTGGCATCAAACCATTATGAGGGAGACTGGTTCTCCTTGAGGACAATTCTATTTTTAACCTGTTAACAGGCTGTTCTATGGTGCAGTTAAAATTTCTTTGCCAAACGGGCAGATCTCGGTCTGAGAGCTAAGCTTTTATTACAGCCAAAATAAAAATCATGACATAAACACGTTCAATTAAAATTTTGCAGAAGTAAAAAATAAAAAAAAAATTAAATTATATCTTGGTTGGGATGATCCTCAGTATAGGAGGATCCCATAAAAATGGGAGCAGTATATTTAGATTCTAATACCATAAAGGAGTCCTTCAAAACCTTTATTTTCCTGAAAATGAGGCTGAAATTACTCCTCAAAGATAGGGAGCTACTGAAAGCAACGTGCCTGGGAAGCATCAGTCTTCCAGTCAGATATCCAAACTACTCAAAGGAGTCACCTAAGGAAGGGAAGGGAGTCACAGGAATACTGGATCCTGGCAAAAACTGTTTGGTGGGAGATTCTGTTTGTTTTTTCCTCTTTGCAACCACAAAGAAAGAGAAAGGAGAAAAAGGATTTATAAATAAATGTGAAATGAATGAACCTGCCTTAGAACAGAAAATGCAGTATTGCATTTCCTTTAGCTTGGACTTACAGTATATATGAATTGGGTAATAATTGCATTGACTTGTTGTAATTGTATAGATTGGGAAAGGCAGTAGCTGGTTTAGAAATATTTGTGTTAATAGTATTATTATTATTGGGGGGAAAGGAGATTTGATCTAATGTAAATATTGCTTTGCCATAGGAGAGATGGTTAGAATTGTGTATATAATGCATTATAATATTTATTTGTGCAATAAGTGTAATATAATTCCCTTCCCCCCATACTGAGTCTTGTGTTATGCCTGAAAAAAACCCTCTCACACTGCAGCAAATTGTGGGAGGGGACCTTGGACTTGGAAATTGGATTTTTGGGGGGTCCCAAACCACGACATATTAATTGGGGGCAAAATCTAAAGTTTAGACTGTCCTTTCACCAGTATAAAAACCCAGTGATTTCTATGTGCTTACCATTATAAATAGGACTTCAAAGCCACTAATGCTGTGTCAGACAAGTTAATGACCTAAATATACTTTTTTGAGAAGGATGTGACATCTTACTCATCACTCATTCACCTGGCAAAACTGATTGTAGTGCTGAGGGCTGCATAAGTGACCTATTACAGCATATATATAATGGCTATCATTTCTGTTCTGTGCAGATTATGAATCAACCTTTAAATCAATTTTTTGCAGAGCTAAGTGGAAAGCAAGCATGAGATAAATATCTGTCAGATGATACACACTTAAAGGATGGTGGTGGGATTGGCAAGAAACCTTTGGTGTTTGTAGCACCGTGCCTGGGACACCACTTTTAAATTGTTTTAAATTTTCAATTTTAAAACAAGTGTTTTGAGTGATCCCCAGAAGTTATCTGAAAACAAGACAAAGGGCCTGGGAGTGGTTAAAACACTGAAAACACCAAAGATGTGCCTCCAATGCAAATTTTTTTGGTATCTTACATAAAGATTTTCCCTGTCACTGGGCTAGATGGAAGATGATCTACCATTTCTGAATTACTGACATTTTTACAGCCTTTTGAGGGTTTACTTGGATGATTCATTGCTGAAATATTTTATAGATTTTCATAGTTTGTAGACATACAGAAAAATTAGAACTGTGCAGTACCAGCTAAAGAAAATTAGGAAACAGGCTCAAAACTAGTTGCCACAGGATATATTAAGGTGTGAGTTTACTTAGAGCATGACCTAATTGATTTTAAGTTGTAGCTCTGTGCATACTTTTAGTTTTAAAGTAAAGGTTGTAGCTCTATGCATATTTTTAGTTTTAAAGTAAGGTTTTTGGTTTCATTATTTGTGTATTATTTTCAGCCACCACAGTTCTCCTTTTTGACAAGGCTTGAACGGATCTTGGGATTGATTTTGAAAAATCTGGAGAGCTACGAGCTGAAAAAATGTGATGGTGCAGAATGAGTTTCCCAATAATGTTTTTAAACGCTCTGGACATGAAGAGAAGGTTGTAAATTTAGCACCTTTCACAGAAAACAGATTTGTCCAATTTTAAATACATTAGTCAGAGTTTAAAATAGTCAAACTTATTAAAAGAAAATAAAAATACAATACCTGAAACCTTGTGCACTCGGATTTAGCCTGAAGTAAATATTCATAGCTAAGTAATAAACAACCAAAAATAGGTTATATAATAAAAGTGCTGACACCATCCTAACTACATCCTGGAGTTGCACACAGAGATGCTCTAATGAGTCAGACTCATTGTGTCTTTCTCAGACATGGTTTCATTTTTAGAAGTTTCCATACTGCTGATGGCCCACATTTGCATTACATAAACTTTCCTGATGAAATATCTTCCCATTTCATCTGAAAAGTATAGAACAGGGATCATTTTTTATTTAATTAGGTCTGAGTTTGCCTAAAGGCTTTAGGAACCAGAAATTTTGCAAGCTTGTTTTTACAAATGAGTTGTGAAGTGGAATCTGTCTTTTCTGTTGCTCCATCAAGGTAATGTGCTTTGCTCACATTTATCTTTTTATTTTTTTTTTATTAATGAGCTCTTTCTGATAGTCAGCTGCTTTTTCTGCTCTGTGGTTCACCGAGGGCACCATGTTATCTGCATTATTCATTACTGTGACTCTGGCATACCTTGGTTAGAATCTAAACAAAAAACAGTTTCTAGGCACAACTCTACGCCTTCCATAAAAATCATGAATTATGTAATGCACAAATCTCTCCACAATAACATCACTCCTTTCTCTGTCAAACCAGCTATTTTTATTAAATATTGGTCATTTGCCATGTGGACTCCTCTCTCCAAGTTAATTATGAAACTGAAATATGGCAATACCCTCTGAATCTGTAAAAGCATTCTCAAATTAAAACTATTTTAGAACACCTCACATACAAAATAATTTTATATGATTTTTGCACATCAAGAACAAGAGAGTTTTTTTAATCATCAAAACATTACCCAAATACCTATATTTATATTTGCTCAGTGCTCTACACAGAATTAAACATGCCTCAGTGAACAAATTGTATCATTGTTTGAGAAAGCCACAGTAGATGCAGCAACTGCAGAAGAAATGTCAATAAAGAAACAGCTACAAAGCTCTTTATTCCTGATTGCCAGTTCTCCTGTTCTTAGATTGTTCTTAATGTTTTATATATATATATATATATGCTGTGTGCTGTTGAAATGGGTAGTCTGTGAAAAAATATTCTGAATTTTCTTTTGGAATTGTTCTATTATTAACATCACTGAAATTAAAGGAGATTTCTTTTTCCATTTGAACAGGGTGATTTGCCTCCAGGAGGAGAATATTTATGTGCTTAGGCAGGTATTTGCTATGATGAATTAAAGAAATCATTCCTGGTGGCATTGAGCACACTTTATGCTAAAGCATAAAAGCATGATTTGGAAATCAGCACATTGGAAATCAGCCTAAGCAATAGTTGGTAAATAGCCACATCCTGCCTGCTGCTGTGGCATTTGCTGAATGCTCTGTGTGTTTAAAGAGTGCTCCTTAATAATAAAAAAAGTAGAGTTGCCTTCAGGAATGTCCTCCAAAAGGCAACGTTCCCATCATGTGTAAAACGTGCTCTGCAGTTCTCAGCCGTGTTGAGAATTCATGGTGACCAGAGAAGCCTTATCATAACAAGGTTTTGTAGCATCCTGGTAACAGAAAGGAATATTCTAATTCAGCATGAAGCTGTCCTCATGTTTTGCTGCATCCATATAAAATCTTGCACAGGGATCAAGTCCTCACTTTTCCAAAAAGCATCCAGATTGTGGGGCAATACACAGTGATCATCAAAATTATATTGTCACAGGAGTCTGATGGTTAATTAGACACTGAGCTGAGGTTTTCCCCCCGTTGTTGTCACCTGACTGTTCACAATAACCCAGTGAAGGTGTGGAACATTCTGAATGAGGGAATCACAAGGAAAGGGATGGTAGTTCTGGTGTTTTCCAGAGTCACAAGTGCTTAGTCACTGGGTGCTCTCTCCATGATACACGACGGGAGGGATCTGTAAACTGGCTAATTTTATTTTCCTAACCTAATAGATAACTTCCTTTTCCTGTCTTCCAAAGCCAATTAATAATATAATTGGAAAGCATTCTAAGATACACTCTGGAGAGTGAAGAAAGGCAGAAGGCTCTGATGAAATGAGAAATGTCTGAAAGAAAGCATTGATGATGTAATGCATGTGGTCATTTATAAGCCTTGGTTCTATCTGTCACTTTGATTAAGAGGTACAGCCTAAACACATTTAGATGTTTCTGTGAGACCACGAGCATCATCAAACACTTCTGGTAAGATCCATAGCACTGCTATTGAAACATTTGATCAATGAAATGGAAAAAAATATATAAAAACCTTCTACGAACGATCCAAAGGCTGAGAGACATTTTAAATGATGAAAAAAAGGGGTTGCTGATACTGTGGGATTCTCTCAGCTTTTGAAACCGAGTGTGAAAAAGACAATGTGCATTTTAATAATGTCAGGTATATTAACAAAGAAGCATATTTTACAGAAAGAGTAACTATCCAAGAACTATTAACCATGAAAAAGGATTGGCACTATGAGAAATAAGTAGCTGTACTTGATTTCACACAACAAAAGGCAAATATAGTACATATATAAGTGATATTCTTGGTCACCCTAGATAATTATTTTGCACTAATCTTACCTCTTCAGAAACACTTTTTTTTAATTGTCAGCATCCTCCACTAAAGAAGAATCATGTAGTTCACAAACAGTGCAGAGAAAACACATGTAAATGCTGGTTTACTGTGGTAAATAGATGAGGTAGATTCTGTTTAGTGTCTTTATTAAAGAGGACACAAAATGCACCCTCAGAGGCTGTGACTGAGATGCTTGGAGGGCAAGGCTGCTGTGAAGAGGGACCTCAACAGCCTGAAGAAATGGGCTGGGAAGAGCCTTGGAAAGGTAAATGGAAAGTCCTGCACCAGGAATAGTTTCACAGCATAACCTAAGATGCAAATGATGCCTGGGAGTCATTTGGTCTGATCCCACAGCTCAGAGGGAAGGAAATCTGGATCCAATCGTCCTGGGTGAGATATGGAGATCTCAGGGGGTGGAGATTCCACACCCACTCAGAACTCCCATTTCAGGTTTAGACAGCATCCTTCCAAATATTTTTCCTGATATCTTCTCAACATTTCTCCTGCTGTAAATTGTGTCCATGTGCATTCCTGAGAAGACTCTGGCTTCATCTTCTCCATGGCCTTCCACGTAGCTGAAGACAGTGATGAGATTCTCCTTTGACCCTCTTGGTCAGAGAATGGTCTCTCAAACTGTGAAACTATTCCAGGACTGGGAAACAGACGTTATAGTTTTTCAAAAAACTGACTCTAATAAGCTCCTTGTCTCCCATTTGCCACAATTTATAAATATTTATGGAAGAAACCAAACATTGACTATTGAAGACACTGGGTCTGAAGACAGAGACAGATTCTGGAAGCTTGAGCTAGATATTTGGTCTAGATACCAAATATCTAGATTTTAGTCTAGATACCAAATTTTTAATAGCACAGATAATGAACAGCTAAAAAAAAGTTACAGTGAAGAACTTCATTAATATAAATATTCAAATAAATATTATATTTTTTTTCTTTAAGATAACCTGTTGTTCAAATGGGAATTAATGCAATGAAACCCTCTGTTTTCCTTTAAACAAGAGGTCAGATTAGGTGATCACTGGGGTTCCTTCTGGCTCTAGAGAAAATGAATCTGTGATCCCCAAGTCCTTCTTGAACATCATAATGTATATGACACACATGTTCCAACTGAGCACTCACTTTTTCAAAGGGGTCCCCCCTGGATTATCTCAGGACAAAGATAAAGACGAAAGAAAGCTTTTGAACACGTCTGAATGGGAGCTGTCTCCTTTATCTTTTAATCTAAAGGGAAATAACTTATCAAATGGGTAAATCTGAGGTCAGAGACTTTCTAGAAGCTACCATTAGGATATTCTCCCTAACTCTGAGCCACTGGCATAGTCAGCTATAATTACCAGCAAGGTTATTATGCATCCACAATGACAAGCCTCTATTTCTACCAAAAACTACTTAAGCTTTAGGGGTATCCTAAATTAGCTTTTTTTTTTTTTCTTTCCCCTGAGACCTTGAGAAGCAGAGAATGCTTTGGATGATGAATGAAACATCCAGCCCAGAAAAATGTAACAGAAGCAGCGAACATATTTCTGTTGAAAAACAGAGTGTGACAGACCAATTTTGAAAAATCTAAATACAATTCTGCACTGAAGTCTGTTGAGTATTTGAGCATTGATATTTGGACTGAAGGACCAGAATATTTTCAGTGCTTAACAGGCATTCCCAGCTCTTGAAATAAGTTTATGAATTTCCTTAGAAAATATAGAATTCAATATATGGATTGGTATGCTGGAATTCTTTTTGATGTACTGACTGTCTCTTTACTGACCATTATCTGTCTGTAATAAGGAGTGTGAATTATCACATATACACCTTTTGACATACTTTTGAGAGACATTGCACAGACATGGTAGTGTATCTTAAACACTAAGTCATTAATTTGTAATGGCAGAATATTATCCAGCACTCCATACTAACATGAGTAGTATTGTAATAACTTACCTCAGTATTTTTGACATATAGAGAAGAGCTACTAAATGTCCAAGATTTCTTTCTGGAGATTGCACATGCAGTGATAAAGTCTATGTAACCTGAATTATTTGATGAGGGACTGATCTGGAAATAGTTGCTGAGGGCCTCTTTCATCTCTTGTAAAGCTCAAAAGAGGCAGAAGTGAAAACAGGATAAGATTCAACTGAGACAAAGAGGAGTGATAACAATAACCTGCATCCCCAATTACAAGCAGATGGTTGAGAACTTTATCTGACTTTTTCTAGTTGCCTAAATACAATAAAAACAATATTAATAGTTTTGATGAGGATTTTTTTCTTTCTCCCCTGCAGGAAAAGAGAAATTCTGTACAACTGATGTAACTGATGTCAAATAAACAATACTGCAGGTCCTCCAAGCTGAAACTCTCATTGTTAATCTCAGGCATTCCAAAGGGGGCTGCATTATCAGGTCTTTATATTTGGAGCTAATAGAGGCATAATACCAGAGCAAAGCAACAATGGAAGAATATACAGTCCCCTGTGGCTGCAATTGAAGCTCTAAAAACCTGTTTTTCATTTTTAAACTGTTCCTCTGGGCATAGGTAATGTTCAGGGAAGCGTTTTTAAAGAGAAAATGAAACTTTAAAAGCTTTAAAATGCGGTTGCAGGGAATCCAAGATGTCGTCTGTGACAACTCCTGCCTTTCCTGGGATTCTTATGGGAAACTGCAACATTCAGAGCTGATCTTGCTGCATCACAACACTTTGGGAAAGGTTGGCCATGGCTTTCTAGAGGATCACTGTAACTTTGAAAAATCAAAGTCCTGACCATGACAAAATAAAATAAAAAAGTCTATTTTGTCTGGGAGAAGTTTATTCCAACTGGATGACTGAAGGTTTTTAAGAGAAAGGAAAAAAATAAAAATAAAATTGCAGTAAAGCTGAGCATAGAAAGCAAGTGGAAACAGGAAGAATTCTCTGTTCCAACTTATGATATTCTTACCATGGCACTGACTGAGCAATGCCCAGAGCTGGCTGAAGAGCTGACAGGGACCCCACAATGGCAGGAGTGGACAGAGGTGCAGACAAAACCTTTTCAGATCTTACACCTGTGTCTGATTTCTGGAGAGAACCAGACAAATGTTGCCAGATTTTGAATTTTTATTTGCTATTTCTATCTTAAACATTATTTGTGAATAACTAAAGGAAAAGGAACCCTGCGAATGTTGGATTTGCAAGTTCTTGGGATTCCTGAGTAGTCATTAAAACACTTGTAGTCTTTAGAAATTAGAAACTTTCACCATTTCTCAACTGAGCAGCTCCTGAGATCATCCAGATTGTGCTGGGAACTTTCACAGGGTGACAGAATTCTCCTGTTAGTTCGCTGCAGGTCATTAGTCTTCAAAATCAACTCAAATGTCAGTTTTCAATTTCTTTTCATCTTTGTAAAGACTCACCTAAAGAAATGACCAGTCAAACACAAAATTCCCTCCTGGAACAAATGAGAAGGCAGCACATTAATAGCATGATCAGGGATGCCTCATTTCTTTTGGGAAAGATGGCAATACTCACAGAACATAATTTCTGTCACTAAAATGAAACTGGATAAAAGCAACTTTGAGGCAAATTCAGTTTCAAAACCCTTTAAAATTCTTTATGAATCGATCTTTAAAGTCTTCTTTATCCTAAATAAATCCTAATTTATACACCAATACCTGTACATATAAATGAAAAAGATAGTCATATATGTTTCAAATGGAAAGTTTCCAGTAAAACTGTACAACCAGAGGTGAAGAAATAAAAAGTTGGGAGTCAAAAGCATTTTCTGCAAGGACACACCATTATAGGATAAGAATTTCAGACTGAGATAGAGGGGACAAAAATCCTCTGCAATATGTTTATCAGTGACTGACCCTGATCAGCTGAGTTCCATCTGAGGCAGATCATTCCTGCACACGTCAGGGTTGTGCAGGAGACAGGTGAAAAAATGCCTTTCAGATTATTGACACTCACTTTTTTTATTAAAGTTTATTTACAGCTGGGGATAAGAGAACATAGGCCCAGAATTATGGAACTTTTTTTAAAACTCCAGAGATCGTATCTTGGAAAAACCTTTGCGAACTTCTTTGAGTTTGTAGTTCTTGCATTAATCCTATCTGAATGGATGTCTTTCAAATGTAATGCTCTGATTCTTTCAAGTTATTATATTTTAATGTATTTTCATTTGTGATATGTTTTCTGCTGGATTTCTATCAAAGCCTGAGCCTTCCTTGAGCAAAGCATGTGCTTGAAAGCTTTGCTAAATAGGGAAAGGATTAAATAGGTGTAATGATTTAAGTTCTCTGTCTAGTCAGGATTTAAAGGCAATATCCAGCATATAACTGCCTGCCCAAAGGACAGGCTCTATTGGAATTACACTTCGAAACCTATAGCTCACCTGCAACTATTTTCTGTTTCTTTATAAGTCTGAGATTTTCACTGATGCCTAAAGGTGTGAAGTAAAATTAAAATGCACCCTTGTGTTCCTGAAGGGACATATTCTTCTCTAATCAATTGGAAAAAATAAAAGAAATCTGTAAAGCTCTAACTCCTTTAAAGTAAAGTTTGCTTTAAAAGAGAAAATGGAGTGTATTTACCCATAGACTGAGCACTAAGAAATGGAGAAGCACGCTGGTGATGCTTGACTACTTGCAAGCACAAAAAAGAAAGTTCTAAACACTGATTTCTGGTGAATTTTCTCAGCCAGCTGCAGCTGATAGCTGTGTCCCCAACTTTTGTTTCTCATTAATAAATATTCCATAGAAGAAAGGCCCAGGTGCAGACACATTTCTGTTCTGAAGAGCTGATGTAAGAATACATGTATTTGTTGGTGGTTTCTGAAGGCTGCTTGGAGCTAATGAGGGAAATAAAAGATCATTCAAAATCAGATGTGGTAATTCAATACTGCCAATCATAGTAATTCACTTACATCACTGTCTTGGTCCTGTTGAGCCTCCTTTTAAAATAGGTAATGTTAGTTTATAACTTGCATACACTGTTGTCAAAAGACACTAAAGCATGAAGCAAGCAAACAACTTGTGGTCCACTGTGGCTTGGAATGCTGAAGGGATTTCAAACAGTCTTCAATCAGTTAAAAATGTGAAAAGAAGCTCTTGAGTCTGTCAAAAATCACAGGATGGTTGGGCTTCAAAGGGATCTTCATGATCACCTGGTTCCAACCCTCTGCTGTGGATAGAAACACCTTCCACCAGACCAGGTTGCTCAAACGTTACAATACAACAGGCAAGAAGATGCAGAACATGTCTTGGTACAGCCCATAGTTCAGTTTTGAGTTTTCAGAAGGCTGTTTGTATCCAGGGATCCCAGACATGACAAATAACCTCTTGAAAATGATATTTCTGTGTCATTTCCGTGGTGAGTGTAGATTCTTCATTCAAAGCACACAAGAAGTACAAGAGCTGATAATGACACTTGGAAATACTGAAAAGAATAAATAATTAACTCCACAACTGTTGAGGCAACTCATTCCTGAGTTCTGGCTTCTGTACTCCTTCTTCTGGGAGGCAGTTCCACAAACACATCATTCTAATAATTTAAAACTGTCTCATTTCCAGCTAAATACATTTCCAGCCATCACCATTTTTTTCCTGGTGACAGCATTGTCCTTTAGTTCACAATATCCCTGCTCAAAATTTACTCTTACAGTGTGTTTTTTCAGGCAGCAATCACATGTGCTTGCAGACCTGAGTTGTTTTGCTCAGCTAAACGATTCTGACTCTTTAAAAATCTTGCAAAAACAGGCTCTGCAGTCCCTTGATTGTTCTTGCAGCCTTGCTCTGTCCTTTCTCACATGTAGGATGGCTTTTCTTGGCCCTCAGTGCTGCTGCAGAGCCCAGGGTTCAGATTTTGTGTCCCCAGGTTCAGCAGCACCTCCAGAGTGGAAACTGAGCTGCACCAAGTTGAGTTTCCTGCAGCTTGTTGATGTCAGACCATCAAAGGAGATATTACAGAGGCTAGAGAAAGGAAAAAATCTAATATATTTACAGTATTAGAGATGTTTTATCACTGGTTTACATACAAGGAGCCTCAATAGGGATAATTCAGCATCACTGCTTGTCTAACTCCAGTGAGGTCTGTGATTTTACTTTTAGAATTTGAAGAAACAGTCCACAACTTTATGTTTCAAAGTATGTAGTAGGGCCTATATGCTATTTTTCAACCTTCTCCCAGCTCTCTGGAACCTAATTATTGTTGGTCTTTAGCCTGTAGTCTAATAATATAATTTTGAAAATGCAAAAATTCGCATTTAATTTCAGAACAACTTTGTAGACTTCTATTTTAGTGAAAAAAAACTCTTTAACCTGTAGACCTGAAAGGAGAATCCATGTGAGAAGTAAAATAAGGGACTGAAAAAAATCTGACAGTCATTTCAGTGGATTTGCTTTCTCAGAAAGACTTTTTTTTTTTGTATTTATGGACAGAAGTATACCACAGCAGTGTAGATCAAGCCCATACACTGTGATCCCATATATGATAAAACATATATACCTGCAGCAGAGAAGTATTTTTAGAGGAATATAATGCACAGCACAAGGCATGACAGGTAAATGTAGAAATTACCTTTTGACACTGAATCCATGTTTAAGTCAACAGCTAAAGAAGGACATTTTGCAGCTCTTGCATCACAGTGGTATTAATAATTTCTTTTTCTTAAAAAATACAATTCTGTTCACAAATGCTGGACTGCACTGGCACATTATTTAATGATCTGTCTTTCTAGACAAGTTTCTGCCAAGGTAGGACATCAAATGATGCAGCAGAGACCAGGGCACTTTTTGCACAGAGCTGAAGGGAAAGCTCTTGATCCACTTCAAGCATTACTTGACACATTTCAGAATGACAGAAGAGGCAGTCGAGTTCTGAACTTTCTCAGCTTATGTCTCCCATCAAATGAGAAGAGGGAACTGGGTTTTTTTCTTGCATATTTTTGTAACCCACCAACTGTTTGGCTTAGCTGGTAGGCACACAAATCAATATTTTTTCATGATGGTGATAACATATCCACTGTGTTCCGTGGATATTATCTTTGCTCTTTTTTTAAAAAAAAATTATATATAAATCCTACAATTTCTGTGTGTTTTTTGCCGTAAGCAGACTCTTTTTATTAATTTCATTGATTTTCATATGGTGGTGTGGGGTTTTTTTGGTTGGTTTGTTTCCTTGCTTTTTGTTTGTTTTTGTTTTGTGTTTTTGTTGGTTTTTTCTTTTAAAGCTCTTTAATTGCAGAATCTCTTCTGCAGAGCACTGTTTGTTTATTTACTTGGTAAAGGAGGTGGTGAGCACAGACACTGTGGCAATGAGAGCCAGGAGCAGCCTGCTGGTGTCCTGGCTCAGCAGGGCACAGAAGCCACATTTTTGCTGCTGAGAGGTGGATCTTCAGCTCCCATAAATTGCCACAGCTCTTCTGATATCAGCACTACAACCACAAGTGAGAACATCTGAGGCTTTGCCCCTTGAGCCTGATACGAATTCAGTGATGCCATTGTCTGAAATTATAACATTGTCGGAAAATTATAACACTATTAGTGTTATAATCCTTAAAATTTGTTTTTCTCAATTCTCAGTTTTCTCAATTTCTCAATTCTCCCTCTGCCTGAAATTTATTGATGATTTTCAATCTCCATCATGTCATGCATCCAGCATTATTCCCTACACTGTAGCTCTTCCTTGTCTTCTTGCTGCTCCCAGGGTTTCAGCCCACTTAGAAGTGCACCCAGTCCATTACACACCGATGTTCTGCATTGTTTTGTGTCATTCCTGACTCTTTTTGCTTAATTTCTTATTTTTCTTGGCTGCCAAACACAAGGTTAAGTGCTTTGTGGATGCTCAAGTTGCACGTAACTAAATAGCAGGGGCAGGTCAGGATGAGGGAAGAACAAAGGGATTCTTTCAGACCTTACAAAGCCATTAAGGGACCTTTTGTGAAGCCTCCTTGTGTTTCCCTTCCTCAGTTGTCACTCAGGCTGGTGAATCAGACAGATGCCCATGACCAGAAGATGTGGGACTGACATCTGAGCAGCCTGCAAGACTTTGTTATTCAAACCACGAGGTGAAAGACCAGCAGCAAACCACCTGCCCACCAGCCAGGAACAATGGCCATGGGCTGGACAATGGACATCCCTGGACAATGGCCATGGGCTGGACAATGGCCATGGGCTGGACAATGGCCATGGCCTGAATGGCCCGTGTGAATTCAGGACCGGTGCTTTCACCCCTTCATCCACAACTGGCCAAACCCAGTCCTCCAAAAGCTCCGTGCCATTTCAAGGGTTTTGAAAGGTATTCCATTTTTGACGCTGGTTTTGATATGTAAAATCCATTTTCAGAATGGATTCCATTGAACCAAACGAGTTGGCATTAAACAGTCAAACAGCTCTCTCAGTATTTTCCTCACTAAAATTTAAAAAATAATGATGTGTTTGAATAGGTTCTTTTGGAATAATAATGGTGAGGGAAAGGCTAATTAATTTTAATTAATATTGTTATTAATTGTTGCTTTGCCTACCTTTGAAGACTAGTGATTTATTCTCGTGTCAATGAATACAGAATGAAATATTTAAAATATAATTCAACCTGCAGTAATACACCACTCAAAGACAGCAATGCTTTAAAAGTTATCAGTTGGGTTTTTTACATGTTCTGGTAAACACCAAATCATTACACATGAATGCAATTATAGAGACACTAGAAATCAGTGTCTGATCCTGAAAATAATGTAAGGTTCTACAAACCTCCATCTAAACACCAGTGCCTGCTACATTAGTACAGTTCTTCATTAAGAATTGACAATAGATTGATTAAAGCAAACTTAAATTGGTGCAATTTACTGTGGATACTTCCCCAAATGACTGGATTATGAGTGTCTTCAAAGACTTCGTATTTCTCACAAAGATAAAGAATTTATAATACCATCCATAACAATGACGTCTGCACTGAAATATATATAGCAATTGTAATAATAGCTTCAGATTAATGCAATACCTGGGGGTTAGATACCAACAAAGCTAATGGAGGTTGGCATGTATCAGGGCAGCAGCACTACCACTTTTATCAGGCAAAAATGCCCACTTGCCTTGATCATTACCTTATAATTATGTTTTAAATTTAGACAACGTTGTCATGGTTAATTGCACTATTTAATCATCAAACCCCTATATTTTAATATTTAAAAAGCCCAAAATAAAAAATATGTGCCGGTGAAACCAGTTTCAAAATCAAAAACAAAGGCAGGGTTTTGCTTTCATTAACTGAAATCAGCCAAGCTCTTTTATCTCTTTCTTCCCACCGCAATAAAAGACGACCTGAGCCCCCTTTGAAACCAGCACAGTGTGATCTGAAGAACGAAAAAATGTTGATTGACTGGCACTGCATGCAATAATTTGAAATGAGCATAATCTTTTCAGGTAAAAATGGAACAGTGCACTGTTGATATATCATGAACGTGGGCCCTTCTCACTGCCCAGGGTGGGAGCAGGGTGGGGAAGGTCTGGAACCAAGGCCTGACAAATCTGACAGAATCATATTTTTCCACAGGGTTTCCAGCTGATCTGCAGTGTCAGACATTTTCTGCAGCTGTAGCAGACCTGCTGCTGCTCATAGAATCATAGAATTATAGAATCAGCTGGATTGGAAGGGACCTCCGAGATCATCAAGTCCAACCCTTGATCCAACCCCGCTGTGGTTCCCAGCCCATGGCACTGATGCCACATCCAGTCTGTCCTTAAACACCTCCAGGGATGGAGAATCCACCCCTTCCCTGGGCAGCCCATTCCAATGGCTGAGCACCCTCTCTGGAAAGAAATTCTTCCTAATATCCAACCTAAACCTCCCCTGGCACAGCTGAAGACCCTGAACCCTCTTGTCTTGCTGAGAGTTGCCTGGGAAAAGAGACCAACCCCCCCCTGGCTCCCCCCTCCTGTCAGGGAGTTGCAGAGAGTGAGGAGGTCTCCCCTGAGCCTCCTCTTCTCCAGGCTGAACAGCCCCAGCTCCCTCAGCTCTGGGGCTTTGCTGCTGGAGCCCTGCAGGGATGTGGGCACAGGAACAGCTGCTGGGCTTTGGGAGCAGCACGAATTTTAGATGATTTCCCAGCCCTGGCCACTTCCATGTTTTCTCCCTTATTAATATTACAGCAGAATAATCTGCAGTTGAGGGCCAGGCACGGGCAGGATGCCCCGCATGGGTTGCAGGGCTGTGCCTGTGGCTCCAACAGCTGCAGCAGCTTTGATGCAGATCTGAAAACCTGCAGAGAGGGCTGCAGGCTTGGCTTTTCCTGCCTGAGTTTCAATGCTTCTGTATTTTTAGGTGTCACCCTTGCCAACTTGAAAAAAAAGAGAGAAGAGTTCAGGAATCTTTCATTTTGGAAAGGTGATAATTTTTTTTCTATTCATTTGCTCGAAACTCCAGATGTAAAATTCAACTTTACCCATAGAGTCAAACAAAAAACCCAAAAAGAGCTGAGGAACAGGAATGCCTGTTTTATTTACCCATTCAATCAGTGAAATTACTGCATTATAGATAGACCCTTTAGGCCTATGAAATATCAGACTTTACTTTCACAGATATTCACTGTTATGCTGCAGAAAAAATAAAGTTATTAATATATTATATTAATAATATATAATATATATTTTCTATATTAAATATAATATATTATTTACATTAATTGATTATATTAATAATCTATAATATATATTTTATATATTTTATATATAATATGTTATTTACATTATTCAATTATATTAATAATCTATAATATATATTTTATATATTTTATATATAATATGTTATTTACATTAATATATATGTTGCTTCTTTTAAACCAAAATATATCTTCCTTTTAATTTTCAGTGAAGCAAGTTTAAAAAACTGTATGAATATTGAATTTGAAAATAAACATTAAAACAGACACAATGAAAGCACTTTTTCAATAATGAAATTGAAAAATGAAATATCTCACGCAGAAACTATAAAAAATACTTTGCTAATTCTTGCATTTTAAACTCCTTTCATAGCTTTTTGAAATCAACCTGGGTTTGCAAAACCTTTCCTTAACTCAAAAGTTTCAGATGTAATTTTTTGCACAGTTCAGTCAAGTTTTGCTTTTAATAGTAGAATATCGACTGGCACAGCCCTGAGTCCTTTGTTTTCTTTCACTTTTTGCCAGTTAAATTTCCAGGGTTTGATTTTATATTTTTGCATGCTAATGTTAGATTTCCAGAGTAAATTAATAAGCACCTTCTCAATAAGACATTATCTTACCCATTGGAATGTTCTTCAATGTTGTTTTTGTCCTCCTTCCTGTTCCCCACTTGTCTCTCAGGCACAGGTGCTGTTTTGTTCCTGTTTTGCTGCTGCAAGTCCTGGGTCAGCAGAGCTGATTTACTATAATTTTACTATAAGAAATCGGTATTTGAAAGTATGGACATGTCTGGGATGGAAATAACACAATATCTTAGTTATACAGATCTTAGAAAGAGGGATGCTGCAAAAGCAGGATGCTGGCACCTAATTCTATCTCATAGGTATGAACCAGTAGCCAAAGCAGAGATAACATTTCTTCCAAGGAAAACAAGATTTCATGACAGGGAAAATATTTTTTTCTGCTAAACTCTGTAAAGCTCATTGTATAAGAGAGATATTGCATTTCACCAGCCTCAATCCATGACATTGTCTTTGAGGGCCTCCAGTCTTACCCTGGGCAAAGATTTCACTGCAATTAGTCTGTTTAAACAGAGCCATTGAGAGTTTTCTTTGTCACAGGACTTGTGGAACAGGCCTGAAGGCAGCTCTCTGAGAGCCAAAGGATAATAATTTCACTGCACAGCAGCATAGTTCAACTGCAGGATAATTACACCAAGTGTTGAAGCCCTATCTGACAATTGGTGGGATGGAAATCGGAAAGGGAAGGTCCTGAAACATTTGGAATTGCAGATTTGGGTGGGATTTTGGGCTGAGGTCTGCACTGTGATGTGTAAAACTGCACTGGCTGCTGATTGAATCTGTGTGGAGCAACTGCCTGAGGAGATCTCTGCCTTACTCCTGTGGGACACTGAGGGGTCAACAAACCCCATGGAACTCTCAAAGTAGCAAGTGAGCAACACACCATCAATGATCTAGAACCCATGAGCACCAGCAATTATCTAGAACCTATGAGCACCATCTATGATCTAGAACCTATGAGCATCATCAATGATCTAGAACCTATGAGCACCAGCAATAATCTAGAACACATGAGCATCAGCAATGATCTAGAACACATGAACACCATCAATGATCCAGAACCTATGAGCACCATCAGTGATCCAGAACCTATGATGAGCACCATCAATGATCCAGAACCTATGAGCACCATCAATGATCCAGAACCTATGAGCAGCATCAATGATCTAGAACCTATGAGCACCATCAATAATCCAGAACCTATGAGCAGCATCAATGATCTAGAACCTATGAGCTGCTACATGTCTTTTTTTTTTGCAGGAGACTCTGCTAACAGACATGAAGAGAACAGAAACAGCCTCAAGATCAGTGTTTAACACGGTGGGAGACGTTTGTATGGTCAGAGCTCTGATGTGCTTATCAATAACATCAACGAACACACTCATATTTTTATTGCTGAAATATGATTCCATATCAAGCTACACAAAATGCCATTAAATGTTCACCAGCCTAGCAAGGATGACCTTCTTAATAATGCAGTCCTATTCTAATTTTCTTCATTTACAGTCATTAACATGGTGACCTATCTAAATGACTACAGCTGTCACAAAGATGCAATTGTTTAGAAACCAAAATCATCCCCCTCCTCAACAAAAACTTTAAATTTTTTAAAATTTCTGGAAAATGTCCAATACAGTAAAAAGATATTCTAGGCACTACATCCCCAAATATATTTTGAAAAGATGGTTCAATTAGTACATAAGCATATTGGAATATTTTGTGCATTCACAGAAATATTTAATGGACTTAGATTCCGTGAACTTCTAATAGTGAGTAGAAATAAATTATTGCATCCTTACTGTCAAAGCGATTTCAGGTTTTGTATTCATCCTCTGCTGAGCCTTTTAGCTTATTTCAGTTTTTAAATCACACACAATAGAGCTTTAGGGGCCTGCATCTCTGTGATTTATAATACAAAGGAACAATTATTTCTGCAGGTAAAACTGTGCTTTTTGAAAAAGGTAAGATAAACAGATGTGCCTCTAAAGCATCCTTAGAAAATCATGGAGAAATGGCTAAATGTATTACAAATAGCAATAATAATAAAAAATACAGCCATCAACTGTCTAAAGTACTTTGTGCACATTTGTGTGTCTACCCCTACAATTCAAGTGGCTGTAAAAAAACCTGAGAACAGAAAGCCAAAACCTTTTGGATAATCCCTTAAGCCCCCAAACAATAAACAGGAACAGGTTCTGACACGTAATTTATCAAGCTGTGAAGTTTCTATTCTTATGAACAAAAACCTAGTAAAACAAAAATAAATGAATAATGGGAACATAGTCTTGGGAAAAGTTGGATTTCTTAAAAAAAAAGCTTTAGTATCTTTTCTTCAAGCCCTTAAATCAAGGCATTTACATTAGGCCAATAGGCAAAAATGTTTTAAATGCACATAGATGAACATAGAAAAAAAAATCTTTAGTTATATTCCTTGAATTTGCAAGAAGTTCTGGAATTACAAAGGTTTCCTTGTTTGACCCAACATTTTCTTGGGCAAAGGTTTTTGCAAGCATTAATATAAACTCATTTATATGCACCAGGAAAAAATGCCTATAGTATTCCTGAGTGTGAACACTGTATTAACTACATTCTAAACACCCTAAAATGATACAGGATTGGTAAAATAGAGCTAACAAACACTTCTCAGAAGATTATTTTTTCTGGTCTATGTGTCTTCACCATACTCAGTGTCATCATGATGGTATTTATAGTATTCCTTGCTAAACAAACAAACAAAAAAGCTGCCACAAGAACATCTGTCCCATGAGATTGTTATATACTCAATTAAAATGAAACAAAATATAGCCCAGTTTCCAAGTTATTTTTTACAAAAGCTTTTGAGACCCCTTCTCTTCACTCAAATAAACACACTTAATGATTTACAGGAATTTGGGGCTGTACAAATTTCCCAGTGTTTTTCATTTAATGTGTGTGTGTGAGGATTTGTTTGTTCATTTGTTTACGTGCATCCAGACCCTAAAGGTCATGTGAAGGCCCTAAAAGTTTGACCTGTGCTCCAGATTTAGTGTGGCTTATCCTCCCATTTCTAATTTTCAAACTAAAATCACTCAACTCAGTCTGCTTGTAAGAAAAATACATGATTTGGTTTCCTCTCGGGCAAAAGTGCTCTCAAAGTGCTGCCGGTTTTTCAAAAGAAAACCTAAGGTGTGCAATTTTAATGTTGGTTGTACTTCAGAAATAATCACTTTTCTGTTGCTTTTGCACGTGTTCTAAATTACCTTCAACTTTTTGACTCGAAATGGAGAGGAAGAGGCCTTGCCCAATAGCTCTAAAGGAAGGTTTTCTTTTACTTTTGTGTCGGTGACATATTATAAAATATTTAACTGATGAAGGTTCCTGTCACAGAATTTTCTGACTGATTCTCATTATGTGACATGCCACCCCTCAGCTAATTTTCAAAGGATGTGTTTTGCTCTTTGGCTGAGTTTGCCCCAGCGGTGCTGAAAGTGGCTTTCTTAGGTTTTCCCTTTATGAAAAGTGGGTTTGTTCTGATTTTGACCTTCGTGTTAAGGACATATTTGTTTAACTCTCTTTTTCCCACCCCCCCGTTTGCAGTGAGCTGTGTTGTGTTCACATGATCTTCCAGCCAGAGCCAGAGGACTCCTCTCACAGCCTGCACTGACATGTCTTCTGAGAATTGTACTTTTCTCTGCACAATTAGAGCTTCAAACAGTCTGTGTCACACGGAGCCAGGGCCTGTGACAGCTGTCAGTCAGAGATACACCTCCTGACACAGAGAGATTATAACCTCACAGATCATGCAGCCTTTATTATTTGTATTTAATTATCCTCCAGTGGGAAATAATAACTGCAGCTTTCCTTGTGCTTTATCTCTGTGCAAGGTTGGAGCTTGTAATCACATGTACATATCCAGCTTCCTTAAACCAGGTCTTCTTCCTGTTTGTTCCCAATCTTTGCAGCCTCGGGGTAAACTCTGCACTCTTCCATTATTAATTCAGACAGTTACAATTTCCTAGCAAAATAATTAGTCAACATGTGGCAAACTTTTGTAATAAACTAGATATAAAATGAATAATTAAGTTTCTTTTTAAATCGATAACATTGATCTCGACTTCTCTTAAAATCAGATTGTAAGAGAGCAATTTCTTCTGCCTTCCGAATTTTTGCATCTGAGAGTGGAAGACTGACATTTGATTTCTATTTGACAGATATTGGACTTTAAATAGGTTTATTTTCTGTCAAAGGTGAGGCAGTGAGTTAAGGAGCAGATTTTGTGGCTGCACTGACAGAGAACAGCTTCCAGTTCTCTGATGTTGGCCTCAGATCACCGACATACCCAACCTCATGTTGTCACCTTTTTAGACCTGAACTTCTCAGGGTTGTGTTTAAGACAACAAATTAAGTCACTGAAACACAACCTGCTGTTTCCCAGTTGCAGTTGCAGCTGCTGACACGTTCTTGGCACTGTTGCTGCTCTCTTGTTGAAGAATTGTTCCCGAGAGGAAATGACATTTAATTGCAGGCTGGGGTTACCTGAGCCTGGCTTGATACATTTGATCTGCCTGCTAACTGAATACATCCTTTTATAACCTCTGGAAGGATTTAATGACAATGGGGGTTTGTTCATTAACATGAAAATTGCAGTTTTGTCTTTGCAAAATCAAGGCATTCTGTGACATTCACTAATATCAGCCTGCCTTATCTTCCAGCACAAAAAGTCCATGGACCTGTAAGAGTTCCTCTTGGGGATGTTATTTTATCATGCCAGAGCAATGATAACTGGTCAATGCAGTTAAAGAACATACCTAAAATTAACTTTAAGTTACAGGACCCTTGCAGGAAATAAAAACTTGTCTTCTGCAGCCAGTGGAAGTTGTCAGGCATCCACTGCAAGGTCACAGCTGCTGTCACCTCACTGGGGAACTTGGTGAAAGAAATACAACTATAAACATGAAAATCTGTCATTTAATCTTAACTATATTTTTAAATAAGTTGGCTGAAATGGAAAATGTAGTTTAGTAGTAGTCCAAAAGAGTAAAAACCTTTCAGACTGTACCTGGTACATGTAACATAACTCTTACTCATTTTGTCTGTTAGGTACAGAATGTGTCTCTTTTCCAGGCTGCTTTGTCTTCTGCTCTCAGTGCCAAGTGTCACTAATGCCTGCATTTACCCGTGGAAGCATCACCCAGAGCATATAGACTCACAAAAGGGGCAAATGCCAGCACAATTCTCCAACCATCTGCTTGCCTGGGACTTGCATGGGAAATGTGGCCAAACCTGCACTCTGCCTTGAGATTACTGGGTACCACAACGACTGTTTGGCACAATTAGTAGCCAGAGTAATTTAGAGAAGCATTCAGACTTCTCCAGCTGATGCCAGGAATCTGGGCCCGTGTATCTGGAGCAGGACTGGAAGTGTGAAGGTGACACACAGCTAATTTTGGAGCCAACCAACGAGTTGTGCTCTGTGTGTGCCACCAGCTGATGAGCAGACCCTGTGTCAACCTCACAGACCCAGCTCAGGAACAATATTCCTCTTCTGCCCATGGTTATGGCTGGAAGGAAATTAATCCCATTCAAGGACTTAACTACTGAAATATTGTATTCTTCATTTTAGCTGTAGAGCTCAGAACCCATCTGTGCTATACAGTTAGAATCTGAATAGGAAAAATAAACCTCAGAGCATAGACACTAAGATATCCCTTCAAAAGCCTTGTCCCAGAAGCAATGCATCATTTTAAAGTAGAAGTTCACAGGAAATGTTTTAAGAAAAAGCTGGAAGCAGAATCTTTGGGGCTTTGGACAGTTTTTAATTTTATGTACTAAGATAGGAGAAATTTTCCTCCCCTTAAAGCAACGACAACATCACCTTTGTGAGCTGAGGATGCAGCTACCACAACTTTCCCTAATTGTGTAGCTCTGGTTACACAACCTTTCTTCTACCACTGCCTGGAGTACAGACCTGCTCCTTGAGCCACAAAATATCAATTTAATATTTGTGTTCTAACAAGAGCAGTTCCACCTACAACACTGTAATGCCCTGGAATTGTGAATACACACTTCAGCTTTTCACTTGTACCACAGAATGTGGTGCCTGAATGGGAACTCTTCTCAAAAGCCAAAAATAAAAGCTCTTACTGCATTCCAGCCTCAACAGATGATGGACACCATTCAATGTTATGTTAGCAGGAAACTCATGCCAATAGTTTCCTGATTTTGAATCTTGGTGAGTAACAGTATTAGTTTTTAATTGGAAAGACAATAAATTTTCTGAAAGATGTTATGGAATTAAAATTCCTCTAACAAGACCCTAACTGAAAACATTATTTTCACCTGTTCATATACAAATTGGTAGGAGGTGATTCACTAGCCAAGAACTGAAAACCTAAATAACACCATCCAGTTCTGCCACCAGTCTGGCCTTTAAATGTAAAAGTGCAGATGTTCAGCTGTGAACGTGATGCTTAACATTGTGGTGGTCTTACAAAGGAAACATTTTATGAGGTGTAGGATATGCAGAACTTCCCCTAATTATACTATTTGCTGTATTATCTTATACACATTTATGTCTCATGCATGAGAAAAAGGATTGAAATTCACCACTGCCAGTGTATGCCTGTATATATACACACATATATATACATACAAATATGTATATATACACACACATATATATACAAATATATATATATACATACACACATTTTGAAAACTTCTTAAGTAATATAGAGAATTCAGCTGAGATATTACAGCAATTCCCAGTGGATTTATCTCCAGTAGCAATCACTTGGACCTGTTACAGGGTCAGAGCAAATCAAAGGTATGGAGGTAAGAACAGGAAATAGGCCTGAACAGTTGTTCCAAGAGAATTTTAAGGTGATGAACAGGTTTATTTTGTAGCATTACAACAATATTAATGGTGCCATTATGCTGTCCTGCTAAAGGCATAAAAGCACAGTAGCCACTGTAAAGCAAAATAATATGATCTGGCTTTTTACTCAAAGGATTTATTCAACAATTACAATAAAAATATATTTGAAAAAGATACCTTTCGTCCTATGTGTACAATAAAAAATTTGGATACTTTACTCATCCAGCATCATCTTTATGAACATCTCAAACTCTTGGCAACATAAACCATTTTAAGTATCCCATTTCCTAGACAGTAAGGAATTAATTTATTTCACAGAAGAGGAAAGTGAGGTGTTAGTGAAGGCTGATGTCTTCAAATTGGATCAGTTAAAATAAAGCACTTATTTTGATAATCAAACACCTTTCTCATTCCTGTAGTTTTTTAAATTGCACTGACCATCAGCTTTCCTGACATGATTTTTAATCTAGAGATGTATTAAAAAATATTTTCTTTCTTTATCATTTTTAAAGAATGGAAAACCAGTGAATAATATAGGAATATATATAAAAGACATTTTTTTAAGTGCCTTGGAACTGCTTGTGAAGGAGGTGCTGTTTTGAGGTTGATGGTTCACTATGATTTAAAAAGGGATTAAGTATTAATTCAAATAATTAAGTATTATATCAGAAATACTCTAGATGTGTGACATCTAGAGTATTTCTAGGACATCAGGACAACTGTGTGAGACCAGGGACAGTGTCACTGTTGTGCTGTGGTATTTATTGTGCAATTTTCTTCTCCTTTCTCTAAAAGGGAAGACCACAATTTTATTTACAAGTGTAAAGATAAGAGAGGAGGAGAATTGCACGAAGATACTTTTTAAAAAAACCCATTATTTCCTTCTTATCTTAGCCTAAATTGCTGTATTATTTTATTACTATATTTCATGTTGCCTGTGTCTCTGAGGTATTTGCATTCCAAGAACGTGTTTCCCAAGAGTATTTTAAAATAGATATACTTGCACAATTTTTGAAGAAGAACCTTCTTTTGATTTTTTTATTTCTTTTAGTTTCAAAACGTAATAATGTGGCTCTGCTTTTCAGATAATATATTTGGTTAGCAGGATGATAGGTCCATATAAGAATAATTAAATTAAAGCCATGAAATTTTTATTGAGACCTTCACTTTCTCAAGCAGCCTTTTATCCAGATTTGGAGACATTGTAATGTATATACAGAAGGAGTTAGACGGAGTTGGAAATGTATAGATATTTTTAGTGCATCATTATAATTTCAATAGCTTATTTATCACTTTCAGTGGAAGCACCATCATATATCAAGTACAGAAGCAAAAGCAAGGGTATCAATCTCATTCAAAATTCAAGCCTTGAATACAGTACAAGGAGCAGGATGTAAATTTACCTCTCATAATATGTAGTGAAATGGCAAATGCATCAGCAGGAGAATAAATGAACATTGAGCAGAAAGCAGTCATTACATATTAGTAAAACATTGTATATTATTTGCTCAGTGATTCGTAACAATATTCATGACTTGGGTGTCTCACTTGAAAGAATATATGGGAGAGGGGGTGCAGAGGGAGAGTGGGTTATTTCTCTTTTTCTGAGTTTCTGAGTCTCCTCTCTTGTTTTCTTTGATACACTTCCCTGCTACAACCCATTTCTCAACCACTTCATAATGTGAGTTCATAGGAGGTTCATAACCCGGTGGATAATGCATTGCATTGTTAAAACGTGGTGTTACCTATCCTTAAAAAACAAACCAACAATCAAACGAAAAAAAAACCACCCAGCCTGTCACTGTTTAATGTTTTACTGCTGCAATATTTTTATTTCCAGTGTTGATGAATGCAACCATGACCATTCAGCAGCAACCAGAAGGCTGGTACTTTATTTACTCAACCATTTAGTTATTCTTGTTGTTCCTTTTTTTTCCTTTCTCCCATATATGCATTAGTTCACTCCCCCAGCTGTTAAAGTCTGTGTTGCATCCATTCTCATGTGGCAATTTACTCTGTGATCATCAGTCCAAGTTTCCAGGTGAGATTTCTTGGTGATGAAACATTAAAACCCCCCTCTGATCAGACCAGATACCATCTGTTTACAAACAAGTACCTTTATTCCTTTTCACATGAAATCATTTGTACTTAGATATAATTCATTTGCAATACTAATGCATAACTTTCATTCATTTTATTCTTTTTATATTGTTATTTACTGAAAACTTATAACCAAGGAAGTCTTTGATAAGGCCTCCCCTCAGTTTTCTAAACTTCTCTGTCTCTAGTGTTAGGGATAAGAAATATTGTAATAATGATTGCAATAATCACAGAATGTTAAGTATATAGTATGTTAATGTAATTATCTGCCACAGGCCATGCCTTGTAGAGAAGACTATTGCTCACTACACCAGGACTGCTGATGATGACCTTTCCTCTCTCTTCTGCTGTGGGGAGGACAAATGAGTTCATTTTGTGATATTGGGCTAAACAGCTGAATAATGAAGCAGCAAGAGGTGAAAAAACACTCAGTTTAAAAGTGAAACAGGGCTTGTGCAGCAAGACTATTCTGGATACTTCAGGTCTGTGGAGAATCAAGCACACACAAGTGATGTGCTCAGTCAGATTGTGGCAGGTGGAAGTTTCTCACAGTGCTGAGATCTGAAGTTTGCAGAAAAATTAGTTTAAGCTTTAAGCACAGGATAAAATGCAAATGTTAACTAGACTTAATAGAAACCTGGCTGTCAGCTAGCCATGTTCTCAAGCCAAGTGAGACAGTCAGGGGATATTAAATACCAGAAAAGAGCAGAGGTGCTTGATCCGGGTCCTGCACTTTGGCCACAACAACCCCCTGCAGCTCCAGGCTGGGACAGAGAGGATGGAGAGCAGCCAGGCAGGAAGGGAGCTGGGAGTGTGGGTGGGTAGGAAGCTGAACAGGAGCCAGAGTGTGCCCAGGTGGCCAAAAAGGCCAATGGATCCTGGCCTGGCTCAGGAACAGTGTGGCCAACAGGTCCAGGGAAGTGATTCTTCCCCTGGACTCAGCCCTGGTGAGGCCACCCCTGGAGTGCTGTGTCCAGCTCTGGGCCCTCAGCTCAGGAAGGACATTGAGGTCCTGGAGCAGGTCCAGAGGAGAGCAACGAGGCTGGGGAAGGGACTGGAGCACAAGTGCTGTGAGGAGAGGCTGAGGGAGCTGGGGCTGTTCAGCCTGGAGAACAGGAGGCTCAGGGGAGACCTCCTCACTCTCTGCAACTCCCTGACAGGAGGGGGGAGCCAGGGGGGGGTTGGTCTCTTTTCCCAGGCAACTCTCAGCAAGACAAGAGGGCTCAGGGTCTTCAGCTGTGCCAGGGGAGGTTTAGGTTGGAGATTAGGAAGAATTTCTTTGCAGAGAGGGTGCTCAGCCATTGGAATGGGCTGCCCAGGGAAGTGGTGGATTCTCCATCCCTGGAGGTTTTTAAGCTGAGACTGGATGTGGCATCAGTGCCATGGGCTGGGAACCACGGCGGGGTTGGATCAAGGGTTGGACTTGATGATCTCGGAGGTCCCTTCCATCCCAGCTGATTCTGTGATTCTGTGATTCTGTGATTCTGTGATTCTGTGATTCTGTGATTCTATGATTCTAGGATTCCATATTGAGATCCCACATGTCTGCACCTTGCCCCTTAATAGCAGGACACCCACGATTCCTTGGAAGGATGCTGGGGTGTGTGGTCACTGCTGGGACAGCCAGGAACCAGGACACATTGTGGAGGGTCACCTTCCTGCATCTGCACTGGCTCCAGCACTCCCAGCACACAGAGTGTGCACACAGAGCTCAGTCACTCAGACTGCTGGTGACACAAAATCTCTATAACAAAGACATTAATTTAAATCATCTTCTGCGAGTGAATCATTCTAACTTGGAGCCAGATAGTACTGATGTTTGCAAGATGGCCTTATTAGATGCTATTTATTTCTGTATTAGAGAGAACAATGTGGATTGAAGCCACAAAAAGAATTACAGAACATAATTTATGGATTGCTCCGACTGGAATCCACATTTCTTCCAGGCAGACAGACTTTTTTGTTGTTGTTGTTATTAGCTTAATGAGGAACATAGTCTCATTTCATTTCCTTTGGAACTTACTTCTTACTGCTGGGTCAGTTTGTTTTCATAGTGCTGTGTCTCATCCAGCTGGATTTTTGCCCATTCTGGCATCACGTTTCTCAACTAGTTTTATAGCAGTTTGTGGGTTGTGCTGTTAAAAATGCCCCCTCTTCTTTAGACATAATAATTTATGGTATTTAACATGCTGAAGTGGCTTCTAAATGGGCCATCATTCATCCTCTTAAAAACACAGCAACCCAAAGCACCACTAATGTATATTTACCCATATGCACATTCACACATTCAGTGTTCACATTTTGACTAATGTGCTTTGCAGTATTTGGAAAGTTTATTCAGCTGAGTAAACCTGGGCAAAGGATGATCTCTATAAAACTGTCTTTGCCTTTATTGGTGCTTAATATGAAATTCTTCTACTAGAATACTCCTTGACTCTTTCTTTCTACCACACCCTTATCAATAAAAAAAATAAAATTAATTTTGAAAAATCTCTATCTCTTAGCTGCACAGATACAAACTCTACATGAAGGTATAACTTGATGGAAAATTTGTCCCTCTGTGCTTAATTCTCTTTCTTGGCTCTGAAAACCTAGTCATTCCCTGGTCTGTCATCTGATTCCCAATTATTTCTCATTCATGCACATTTTCCCTCTCCCTCCAGGGCTTTCTCTTTTCTAGGCTGTGTCCTGTAAGCAGTGTTTGCTAATTCTTGACTCTTGTTCCCATCATCATGACTTGTCCCCATCAGACCTGACTGAGGAGCATTCTGCACAACTGTGATTTAAGAAAACAAAGCACCAGGGACTGTAATTACTGGTGTTCTCAGCACTTCCAGGCGTGCACTGGCAGCCCCTGGAACTGTTAACCCACCACATACATGCCCTACAATTTAAGCAACTTAGATCACAGAGTCTGTCAAACAGCTCATTTGCATGAATAATTTGAATAACAATGATATTTGATTAAATATGAAATGTGGACTGCATTTTTTTCTTTTCAAAAAAATAAAAGATGAAGACATTTTCTAAAATGTCGAGGAGAGTTTCACACTGGGGACAGAGGTACAGCAGCAAACTTTGCAGAGACATTTACTATTATTTACTATATTACTAAGAAGCAACTTACATTAAAGCTGTAAAAATATGCCTCAAGTAAAGCTGTATGGGACATAAATGACAGGTGTCCAGACAAATGGAAAAAACTTCTTAACTGCTGCATAGGTGTGAGCACAGATCATTCACAGGTTCTGATGTGTTGGTTTTGCCTGAATTTTTTAACTCGGATTGCACACGACGTGGATCAGGGCAAATAGTGGTGATCATTTTAAAAAAATATATTTTATTAAAGTAATATATAAAGGACAGAAGAACGTATCATTAAAACAAAAATATATAGAAATTAGTTTTTAATGTAAATTTTAATTGCCTAAATGATGCCAAGATATGACCCATAAGCGAAAGACAAAGGTGGAAATAAGAGAGGATAAAAAAAATAGGAGATAAGGCTAATTTACTGAGACTCTGTGTAATTGAGAAGGGTACTTTTAAGATTTCAGGTCCAGATTTTGATATTTAAATGGACTTTTGAGACATACATCACTCCACCTCCATGTTCAGATTATGCTGGGAAGGAAAATCAGCACACCAGGCCAGATAGCACCTGCAGTGGGAATCCCACTTGGAAATCATGGTAGGCAATGGAGGAACCTGTTGGGCACCCATCTATCAGCTCAGATACTTCCCAAATAAATGCTGTTCTGTCTGTGTTATCCCCTTTCTGTTAATATTTTTTAATTCCAGTGACATTATCCTATCTGAATTAACTGGAACCAGTGTTTTCCAGCAAAAACCTCATGAGAGATATTATTAAATATTCTAATGGCATATTAAATATTCTAATGACACATCCAGGCAAAATGTACTTATTGAGCTTCTTTCAGTTATTTAGCATGGATAGTTTGTTAAATATCAACAGTTGCATAGTGCTGAAAGCATTTAACATTGAGAGATGATCCTCTACCTCAAGATTATTGAGATTAGTGCCCCAGTATTTGCTCATTTATATACTGTTAATGTCTAGTGATTGTTGAAAGTGTCTCAATTACAGAGAAAAATATGGATATCACTTTGTAGCAGGGGGATTCTACAAGAAGTCATTTCTAATCTTGGAATTTAAGAGATAAAATATACACAGAACAGGTAAAGTCAACCTAACCTGCAGCAAGGTTGCATTTCTTTATTCTGTTTGCCTCCTTTCCATCAAGTGGTTGGTTCTTGGTTAAAATAGAACATTGAAGAGCTGCTTCATCACCAGTTCATGAGAATGTCTGCTCAAGTCCCCCCCTCCAAATATGAGAAAATTAACCTAATCTGCCTGATCACTCAGTGAACAATAAAGAAACCAAACAAACAGGTTCACCCTGTGTTGTCACACCTGTTTTCATCCAGCTGCTCTGTCTAAAAGTCTATTTTAGGCTGATGGTAGAAAGGAGCCCTTATTTGCTCCATAGGTAACACCAATTCTTTGAGCCCCAGGGCTGCCAGGTTTGTCTGCACAAGCCACTGTTATCAGCTCCTTAATAACTTCAATTCTGTAACAAGCAAACAATTATATAAAAATTTATATAAATTTTATATAAATTTATATAAAGATTTTCCCAACAGTCTTGTCCCCCATGAATTCCTGAACCAAGAGACAGACACTGAGGCATCTTCAGGCTTGTATTTTCCTACAGAAGTGCCAACATTCCTCCACTTCCTTACACAACTATGTTTTTAACAAACAGGCCCAAATTTTCTGTTCAATAAATATAAACTGAACATATTTAAGCTGGATGCCTTCTTTCAACTCTTCTCTTTGCCACATACAGATAATGAGCTTTTATCAGGCTTTCAAAGGGAAATGGGTTTTTTTAGGCTCATGTCAGCAAAAGGTTGGTTCACTGGGGATAAAAAGGTGATTTCTGGGCAGTTCAGTCAGACTTTTCCAGCTCCTGAGCGTTGACAATTAAAAAGTATGATGTCCCTAGCAAAATTATGTGGCTAGAAAACTACAATATCTAACACTCAAAAAGCTCATGTATTCTGGCTTCATGTATGCACGACTTGCAGTCTAGTTAACATTTTAATTTTGAATCTCTAGGTGTGGAGATACTTTGTGCTGGTGCCTCTGGAAGTTCTGATTCAGGGACAGTGACTCCCTGGTTGAGAACTCTCTGTCAGAGTGAAGGTGTGTGTGACCAAGGCAATTCTGAAAGAGGATCTATTTACAGAAATACTTTGTTTACCTGCTCAGACTTTGTAAATTCTTAGAGTAATCTTTTAGAAGTTTTCACAAAAAGTATTGTACTTTTTACAAACCTTTGGAATAACACCCAAAAGTTGCAGACTTTAAAATAGCTTTCTGCATTTGTGCTGAAACATCATTTTTGTGCCAGTGGCAATAGTTTGTTTGGGACTTTGCAATGAAGAATTTTTTACTTTTACCTTGGGTAACTATAAGCATTGTATTTTCTGAAAGAAATAAAACTGAAAGAATGATGAAATAGTCTATATTCTTATCATATGTCCTGACTTTTTTCCTTCTTAGACCTGAGATTACTGTAAGGGGCAACAGGAGCAGAGATTGGGTTACTGACTGTGATCCTGTGGACTGGATAACCACAGCACAATTTATGAAAATGAAACTATTTTGGAACATGAGTGAAATACTACTCAGGTGTTTATGTTTTTCTCCTGGCCTGGCCACTGACATCCTGCACTTACAAGGTGGAATAGTTCCCAGGATTTCTGGGAAGGCAGGAAAAGGCAGGAAGAGGAATAAACTTGCTATCTCTACCTGCCAAAGTGTAGGAGAAGGACTGGGGGTACAGAACAACACAAATGATGAGATTAGACCAGGAAACTTAGAGACAACCAGAACCATTGCATCCATTTTCCATCCTGAGTTTCTGAAGCAGACACAGAATAATCCTGTTTTCCCAGGCAGACCTGGAGGAACTAACAACTGGATCTCAGGCTCCTGGCTGCTCTCTGCACTTGCCAAGTGCTTCACTGCCTTTGCTTGGGTGAAATAAGATAGCTGACTTCTTTGGAAAGCAGATCTATTAAGCTGCCAGAATGAAACTGGAATATTACACACACCTATAAAGCCTTTTGAATTTACTGTCGTATTGAAATACTGATTTATCCCCAGCACTTGGATGCCACTTTTACATGTTATACCTTCAAAGCATCCTGTACTGCTCTGTTGATGATTGAGCAGTGGGATACCAATAAATAATTATCAGATGGGTATCAAGAAAATGGATTTTTCCTTATATTTATTAGCATGCTGAAACTAAATAGACTATAAATAATTTAATGAGGATATTTTATACAAGCGTGCCTTTCGATAAATTTTAGATTTTTTATTTCTATTTTGCCTTTTATCGACACAAAAAGAAATTCATTTGGTTCTTGAACAATAAATCTATAAAACTTGGTGTTTATATGCATATTTCAGTGTTGGCTGAGGTTGTCAGAAGTAACAGCTAATCTTCTTTATGTAGCAGGGTGCTGAGTAGGCTTAAAAGTCCTTTGCTTCCAGAATGCAATGTAATTATAAGACATGATTACAACTGATTATAATCAATCAGCATAGTCTTAAGTGTAATTTATATTGCTGCAGCTGTGGTTAGATTAAATCTTCATATAAAATACAATTTCTCCAAGATATGTAAAATTATTTGAGCGAACCCAAATACAGGAAACTCATAATGCCATAAATATAGAGTAAATGGTGCCAATTACATAATAGTTTAGTGCTGTGTGTGTACCACAAAATAAGTTTCCCCTCATATATATCAGGATATTCCTGATTCAAGACACAAAATTGTCCTTCTGTTGCTGTGACAGTAAAATCTTCCTGGCCTTCTGAACTCCTCCTCACACCATTTGTCACCTAAAACGTGTCACCAGCAGCCCCAGAACTACCATAGGCAGTAAAAGCTCTTTTGAAACAATAATAGAATATTGTTTCAAAATGGAATATTTAATAATAGAATAATAGAAACCAGGTTTGAGGGTTTACAGGACATGTTTTAGCAGGATAAGACACATTCTAGCTGTCAAAAACTGCTGAGTCCTCACTGCTAATCACCTAAAGAATATCTGACATCACAAAAACTACATCAGGCAAAATAACATTTCTGACATTGCCACAATATACACACACACACACAATAAATTAATTTTTTGTTCTTTTAAAATAGCATTTCTGACATTACCACAATACACACAGACACACACAGTAAATTAATTTTTTGTTCTTTTAAAAGGTGCCACTTCATCTTTTGGCTTTAATGTCAATGGAAGGTAATCAAGTGTTTTCTTCCAAAAATGATAGAGGATGAAATTTATAGTCAACAACTGGTGCTCAGAATAAAGCTCTTTGCTGTTAACTCCTAAAATTCTGAATTCTTGCCAGGAAGCCCCTTTGAGAATCTCAAGTAAAAATATGATTTTGTGCATGTAACATAAAAACTGATTCAGATTTGCCTACTAGAGTATATATCTCCCAAAGTTTTCTCAATTCAAAGGAAAATACATATGTTTCCATTAGGAAAGAAAAAAACCAACAAACAACACAACTAAAAAAACCAAACTCAAAGCAAAACAAGCAAACAAAAAAAAATCCCAAACCCTGTAGGAGCTTCTATTTGGAGAATATTTATTGCTTGCTTTCCTCCACAACTGATGTGTCATGACATTGGTGTATAATTTAGAAGTAGCATCCCTACAGGGGTAGGTTAGTTAAGATAGAGTCTAAACAATTTATAATATTCAGGATTCTATATTTGGAGTATTAACTTCAAATTTCCCTAGCAATTAACTTCTTTAAAAGGACATTAATATTCTTGAAACTATGATACAACAGCAAGATTCTGTACCCTAATTTTTCCATGCTTGATAAAGACACATTGAAAAGAATTTACAACAATGTGTGCTCGATAATCTGGAAATTGAGCCTATTTAAATTATATCTTTCTTAACAGAATAGAGGGGTTGTGCACCACAAAAATGTGTAAAATAATTTAAAATGTATTATTTATAGATAGATTTTTTTTTATTTTGGGCAGTGACATACTTCATCAACTGATATTCTGTTTTCTCTTTATTTCTATCTATGCTGTCTGTGTATCCATAAACCCTTTATTGATAATCCTTAATTTATGAGCTTGATCCTCACAATGAACTCCTGTCTCACTGAATTATTTTCTTTTGAACCTTAGTGATTGCTTCAATTCTTTGTTGTTCTATTTTGGTTTGTACATATTATTTTGGTTTGTACATAATATTTTCAGAGCAGTATCTGAGAGTGACCAGTAGTGTATCAAGGAGCATAAAAAAATATCTGTTTGACATATTTGTTGTTAAAATCATAAATGCTGGAGAAAAACACACACAAATAATAGAACCTATGACAACTTCCAAAACAACAAAATGATTTAAAAATATATACAGTCCATCAAAACACATCAAAAGCCAAAGAACTGAGGGTGTTTTCTGCCATTGAAAGAATCAGTCTGGGTGTTTAATTATGAATGGTCTGTACCCAAATAATATTTCTCATTCAGATGAAACATTATTCTAAATTCCACAAATTTCATGATCACCTCCCCCTGCTATGATAACATTTAAATGTATTTTTAATCTAAATATTTTTAACCTGCCATTTTCAAACCCAAGTGCCTAACTATGTTTCTTTTTAATTTAACTACACTGTACCAAATATGGCATAAATTCAACGTTTCAATTGGAGTGTTCTTCAAATTTCCAGTTGTAAAAGTTGTTTTTCTTGCTCAGTAATGAGTCTGTGTTTGAGCCAAGCAGCTGCATATGAAGGCTGCCAGAGCTGATCTTCATACACTTTACAGTTAGCTGACTTTAAATTACTTTAGGTACAGAAAAAGCTATTTTACTGCTTTAAAAGGAGAGGTCAGTGTAATGTCAGCCAATAGATAGGACCCTTAAGTATGAAATTGTTTTTTGATGCTTTACATTTTTAATATCCGTGGGTTTATGCTTAATATTTTGCTTTGATAACAGCTTCAACATAGGAAAAGGAAAAAAAAATCTCATTTATTACAAAAGCCATTGTTAACATTTTTCCCAGCCATTTTTAAACATTTTCTGGCTGCTCAGAACACCTTCAAGAACAGATGGTGATCAGGGTGGGTGGGTAGACACGGGTCCACCACTGATAACAGTGGTGACAATAAGAGGAATGAACATATGGACAGAACCTGCTGATTTTGGGTTTTGGTTTTTTTCCTATTTGGATCTTCGACTGCTTAAAATCCTTTAAAATTCACTAACCAGAGGTGCACTGCTGAATTGGAGCTGGGTGTAACTCTTGAGCCAGAAAGCACCAGTAGCTCTGTGTGTACTTGTAAATATTCAGCTGTGGATATATTGATTAAATCCTTTCACCAAGATGGTGGCACTTCTATTAAAAAAATGATAGCCTCAAATAATCTGTAAATAATTTAAGTAATCTCAAATATGGACTTGCCTGCTCTAATGACATAAAATAATGTTTTTCCCTTAAGCACCAATATTCTCAGTGCAATTAAGAAGTTCATTTCTGTGACACTCAAGGAAGGGACCACAGTAGATGGCTGGTGAATGTTAAACTTCATATGCCTCACTTACTGAGGAGAAGTAAATGTCTAATAAAATTCACAGTGAATTATTTCAGAAGTTTCTTGCTTATATTAATAATGAATATTAGAAAATGGATATTTATGTTGTCTAAAAAGGATAAATGATAAAATGGTGTAACAATGACAAAGGAGAAGAAGAGTGTAATTTTAGAATTATTGCAATACTCTGAGCTAAAAGTACATCTTCAGCTGTCTTTAAACAATTCTTATTTATCCACAGCTGGGTCAGAACCTCCTACTTATTAATTATATTAAAAATCCCTTAATTATCTTTTACTGAATTATCAGAACAGTCTCCATGTCCAACATGACATTTAGATAATGAACATAGCATTTTAATGGCATCACTAATATCCACCAGGATTTATTTAGCCTATGCTTAAATCCCTAATTTTCAGGGGCTCTTGGAACCTTAAAATCAGCAGGACCTCTGTGTTACCAATATCACTTCAATCAGAAGTTTTATGAGAAAGTTTTCAAAGGGTAATAGTAGTTAGAATTTCATAGCCAGTTTGTAAACCAGTAAATCTTGTATTAAAGTAAAAGAATCAGATCCAAAATCTATCTGCATTGACTCAGACTTTTGGTAAACTTCATAAAATTCAGATCAGACCTTTCCACCCCATTATCTTCATAAAAGTGATCATGTGCAGAAATGATAAAACCTCATGTTTTGTTATTCCCAAGAACTTCTAGCTAGTAAGAATACTATGGTCCCTTTATTTTTTGGTGAGCCCACATGCAGTAAACTCCTTGAAAATTAACATTCCAGATCATAATTCTACATGTAAATCTAAATTTAAGCCCCATTGATTTGTGACACTGAATAGTTGCAAAGATCTACCCCGGTGAATCTACCAAATCTTGCTTGTTGATTTTAACAGTTAAGAATAGTGTATGTCTAACAAATGTAGGGTAAAAAATATTTCTATTATATTTATATTTACATTATGAGGTATTCTATGTCTTCTCTCCATATTTTATACATCAAATATATACAATTAAATACATATACAATATGTTTTTTAGTGATTACATCAGAATGTTTAAATTATAGAATCAGGCCTCATAGTGAAGTTTGTTTAGGGAGAGGGAGTGTCAGTATTTTTAGGGTATCTCCAGTCTTCACCTGTGACCTGAAAGAAATTAATTGTTACCATGAAGAAGTTTGTAAAAATACACAATTCAGTGTTTCTCTTTACTGGATATCTTAGTTGACTTCTAATTGTTGGTCAGGTTATCTCATGTTCCAATGGAAGACTGTTATAATTGATAGCAACCAGAGCATTATGAAGAGTAAACTAGAATAGAAAAGCAACCAGTATAGGTTGACCCTGAAGTCAAAAGTTTATTAGTGAATGATGGTAACAGCATTTCTGATTTTCATTGTGATACATTTCTTTTTGTGATATTTCCACCCCAAAATTTGGTGCTTACAAGCAGATTTTATCGTTGTGTTTTTACCAAACCCAATTTTTGGTAGCTTTTTTAAGGAACTGTCAACAGTCCTTGTGGTTCTGGCTGTGAAAGTGTTTCTTCCAGGTTAGAAGATGCACTAACATGAGATAAATTATCTGGAGTTCTTATATGGAACTGCAGGTGAGAAAGAAATCAAGATTTGACCGTATCCATACATATCATGAGAAAAAAGAACCAGACAGATGGATTGAAACATGAGTAGATTGTACTGTTTCCTTCCTACATCCTTCATCTTATTATTGGGGTTTTTGTCTTTCTCATGCTTGGAAGAGAAACCTCATTTGGTGATTATATTATCTGCTTTGCCACCTACATGAGTACAATATTAGCATAAAACTTTGCTCAAAATCTTAATGCCTTTGCCAAAAAAATACCATTTTTGAAAAGATCTCTTAAAAATCCCTGTCTGTACAAAATGGAGCAAAGGTGCAGGGGCTGTGTTCACGATGCACAGTGAAATAAGGAAACCAATAATTTTTTGATCTCTTTTTTTTTGTTTTCTGTCTTCTGTGATCAGATTTCTGCAGCTCAAGAGCCTGTCATCTGCCTTCCAGATTCAATATATCAGCCTCGAGAAAGTGGGAAAAGAGCAGAGCACAATTATCACCTACAAGCAGGCAGAAAAGGCAGTGAGAATATACATGTTTTTTGTGAATACATTACATTTCAACACGAACTCAGATCTTTGGGGTTCTTTGAAATTGCTTGACAAGAGAACTGATAGCAAAAGGATGCTGTAACCCACAGCCATCTGAGATGGAGCAGGTTTTTAAGAAATGCTCTGCTTGACCCAGTGGGTAATACCCATACCAGGTGTCAAGGGGAAAAACAAAAAAACCCCAAAAAAACCCAAAACCAAAAAAAAAAAAAAAAAAGAAAAAGAAAGAAGCAAAACCTGTGCTCTTATCAACTCAGGAAAAACAAATTAACCAGTAGGCTAAATTATTTTCTCTTGATTATTAAGTGCAATGTATATGTTTTGATTTCTGTCCCTTAAAAAAGGAGATATAGCAACTTGAATTTTTTTTTAAATTTTAGCACCGTTCATTGCTCCCAGCCCCTTTTGCTACTCTGGCAGTTAATTTTCCCACAGACACACTTAAGTAAAATAAAAGCAATCGTATCACCCCCTGACACAGTTCAAGTTATCACTTAGGGGCTTTTCAGCCCTTCACCGACAGAAGGAACTATTCACAAGGCTTAAAATATTTCAAAAGTCATTGAGGTTTTGTCTTATAAAAATGTGATTTGAAACATGCTGTCACATATTTTGTGTAGGTTAACATTGATATAAATTGAAAAATAGCATAGATAGTAACACATAACTTGTATTTATGCTCATTTATTTTATTTACAAACACTGGAGTTCAGGGCATGGAATTAGTTTGGATAGAAAAGCGAATTACCTGAGATGGAACAAATAAAACCATTCAGCATTTAAAATGTTAAGGAAAAAAAAAAACAGGACACATTGATGCTTCTTATTATTTTTGGATATTTTTTGCTCCTGATTTCTGCTGCCTGAAGTCAGGTCAGGAATCCCAGCTGTGATAAATTGTAAAACAAGGACGTTTGGTTTGACGAGCCAAGTCAAGGATTTGCTTTCTGGAGTGTTTTAAATCTTTTGTTCTTTAGTTCTGTCCCTCGAAATCTCCAAGTTAGCCAAACAGAGCCCAGGATCAGGCAGAGCCTCTGGATCACCATAATCCTAATTAGGGAGGAGGAATATGGATGCAGCTCAGCAGCAACACTGCCTTGCCAGGAACTAAAACATGCTTCCCTCTCCAAAATATTTTTAATATCTGCAGATAGATTACAATAATTACAGTCTATTAGGGTTCTTTTATTATTTAAATCTTGCACTGGGATAAAAGAATAGAGTCATTAAATGTAATTATGAAGAATTTAGATAAAGAAATTATTTGGAAGAGATGTGTTTCTGAGAACAAAACCAGTAGTTTCTCTGAGTATATTCCATACAAAAAGGAAGTATTTGTTTTATTTACTGTATTTACTCATGTACTACCTCACTACTGCCAGGATTATTTTTTAACTCTCTTCTGTAGTGGAATGGCACCATTTCCTTTTGAAATGATAATATATTATTAAGAAAGAAGGCTTCTAAAAATATCAAATTCAAGTTTTCAAAATAAATATATAGTTTCACTTCAGGGAAAAATCACAGTCCCAGAGTTCAGCTACTGAAAAAGCAGCTGAGAGAAAGTTGCAGCACAGTGTTCATGAGTTACCTTGGGCAGTTGGAACATGGAGAACCCAAAAGAGGCTCTGAAAAGCACTGACACACAGACAGGATTCCTAATTTTAGCAGCAGGGTTTTGCTGCTGAACGTTGGCACAATTTTTTAAATAACTTCCTAAGGTCCTTCCTCATACACATGTTTTTGAAAATTCACTCATGGGTCTATAGGAAAAGCAAAGTCATCAGCAATTAGTCAGATTTTATGACATATTGCTATTTTTACAACGTTGCATTTAAAAAAAGTCAATATCTTCAGGTGCTTTAAACCTCAAACACTTGGGCTAAACCCTGGCCCTTTTCAGGCAGTGACAGAAAATGTATTGATTTTTTAATGGTACCAGAATTTGACTCAAGTTTGAGAAGATGCTCAAGTTCTCTATTTCTTTTTATATGAAAATATGAGTCCCCAGTTTGCAATCCAAGAAATTAAGCAACTTCTGGAAGATGGAAATAATTCATTCCCTTCTCTCCCTAATTCCTTTGTCAGTAGTGTTGAAGCAACGTTCAAGGCAAAATAATTTAAAAACTAATGCAGTTTCTGTTGGATGTTCACTTTGTCCACTTATATACTTATCATCCTTTCATGTGAAGTGCAAAGAGCAAAAGATGTTTTAAAAAGCCATTGTTTAAGGAGAGTATGCATACATGGTTGTGGTAGAATATTTATAATGTTTTTTATTATATTATATATAATATAATAAAGAAGATATATAATTATATATTAGATAATTATATATTCCATAATTATATAATTATTATTATATTATTAATTACATAAATATAATATATTGTATTATATATAATTAATTAACATATAATTAATTTTATAAATATAATTTATTATATTACATTTGATATACAATGATATTTATAATATATATTATATTATATAAATATATTAATTATTATATATTATATGATATAATGTAATATAATATAATATAAAATAAAATATATTATATATTATTATATATAATATAATATATGTTATTTTATTATTATATTTTGTATAATTATATAATATATAATTATATAATATAATATTTATATATATGATTTTAAAAAGTTTTTCCAGCTGCAATATTATATTATTATATTATTACATATTATTATATGTGTTATATATATTATGTATATTATATATAACTTTATATAATTATATATTATAATATATAATAATATATAATAATAATAACATATATAATTATATATGACATTATGTATATATGACATAATAATGTCATATATAATTATATATTATATTATATATATAAAGTAATGTAATAATATAATTATATTATATATAATATATATATAAAATATATAATTATATATTATAATATGTAATAATATAATAATGCACCTGGTAAAACCTTAAAAAATCATATAGAAAAGGTTGCAAATTTCTGGCACCTGAAATACTTTCATGAAATATTATTTCTTGTAGACTCAGGTCTTGTTGTGTCTGTACATTTGTCACCCTCTGAGTAAGTACCTCAGTAAGAGGGAGAGCACAGCAGACTGAGGGAGGCGCTGAGCAGTGCTGTCTTCCTTATGCTGCCTTGACTTTCCATTCAAAATAAATCCAATTATTTGGGCACATTTGAATTTTTACCTCTGTAAGACATCAGGGGACTTGCTTGGACACAAAAGAGACATAAAACTTTCCATTGTGTGGTTGGGAGGGAATTCCTGGTGGCTGAGCTTGTTGTAAATTCAGTTTATTAGTGGACCTGGTGTAAGCAAAGCTGACACAAGGTAAAACCCATTTGCCTTCCCCAGAAGGGCATTTCTGCTGCAATCATCAGCAGGAATTAGTGATGTGCTGATTATTACATTTACATTTGTGAGGCTTAAATCCACCCGTGTAAGCACATTTGGAAACTCCTCGTGGCGATGTAACATTTTGCCACCTTTCTTCCCATGTTGTTTTGGTTGTGTTGCTTTGATTGCTTTCTTAAAGATCAGTCATTCTTAATCAACTCTATTTATATGATTATTTAAATGATACATAGTTATGCAATTAGCAAAAGTGTTTAGTCATCATCTGTTTTGAACGTTGAATCACAATTTGAAAATTGAACTTGTTTATTTCGTGGATGCTTGAACATCTTTCTCAGGTATGTGGCTGGCATTTTTTCTGGTTCTACTAAACCACAAAAAAAAAAAAAAGACAAAAATGAACATCCTTCTTCAGGGTGTTTTGATGAAAATATATCTCATCTGCCTGCTCAACACTGGCAGAGGGAGTGTCTGTCTCTAAGAGACTAGAAACCTCTCTAATCTCATTCCAGTAGTTTCCAAGTCCCACTCTCCAGCAAAGCTCTGTCAAAAAAGGAGGCTATTGCTTGTCCCTGTTCTGTTACGCATGGATGACAGACTAAAGGTAGCTCGAATTCTTTGGGGACAACATGTATTTCCAGCTCATAGCTGAAAGAGATGAATCCTTTCATTGGAAGTTTTCCAGAATATGTTTCCCCCGTGTAGAAAAGTTCATCCAGAACTTTGAAGGTTTGACAAAGTAACAAGCACGGAAGATTTTTGAATGGAACTAATGTGGGGGAACTGTCAGAGGTGGTGCTTCCAGGCTCACTTCATCATCATCATCATGGCTAGGCTTCGCGAACGAAGATTTGGGAAGGGCTCTACCCATTTTTCATGCAAGCGCGTTGGTGGCTAAAAAGGCCAATACGAGAAAGGCATGTCCGGTTGCAAAAGACACAGCAGAAAGACTCCTTAGATAGTATATTCTGCAAGGTTCGATTCTTTCTGCGTTGTCTTTTCTCCTCAAGAGTGATCCTGCGTGCTTTCTCAAAAGCATCAGCAGCGTTATAAATGGTCTGTCTCCAGGCCTCCCGATTAGAGGCCAGAGTGGACCAGTTATGGTGATCAATATGCCCGAGGCTGAGTTGTTGCTTCAGGGAGTCCTTGTATCTTTTCTTTGGAGCTCCTCTCTTGCGGCAGCCAGTGGCAAGTTCACCATAGAGCAGGATCTTAGGGAGGCGGTGGTCCTTCATCCTAGAGACGTGCCCTGCCCATCGCAGTTGCGTTCTCAGTAACATGGCCTCAATACTCGTAATTGCTGCCTGTTCGAGAACAGATGTATTGGTCACATAGTCTGACCAATGGATGTTAAGGATTGTACGGAGGCAGCGTTGATGGAAGCGTTCTAGGAGACGCAGGTGGTGGCGGTAGATGACCCATGATTCGGAACCATATAAAAGAGTAGACAACACTATGGCTCTGTAAACACTGATCTTGGTGCTTTTCTTCAAGTGTTTATTACGCCATACTCGTTTATGGAGTTTTCCAAAAGCACTATATGCCTTCGCTAACCTATTGTCTATCTCCCCATCAATCTTACCATCTGAGGAGATGAGGCTGCCTAGGTAATTAAACTGTTGGACTGAATTGAGTTCTGACTGGCCGATGGTGATGTGGGGATGGTGGGGGACTTCCTGAGGTGCAGGCTGATGGAGAACTTCTGTCTTCTTTAAGCTGACTTCCAGCCCAAAGAGCTCAGCAGCATCTGCAAAGCAGGATGTTAAACGCTGCAGAGCTGCTTCTGTGTGGGCAACAAGGGCGGCGTCATCAGCATAGAGCAGCTCCCGGACAAGATGGTTTAGGGTCTTAGTATGGGCCTTCAGTCGCCTTAGGTTGAATAGGCTTCCATCAGTACGATATCGAATGTAGATACCGTCCTGATCATCGAGGTCTGCCGAGGCCCTTTGGAGCATCATACTGAAAAAGACTGTGAAAAGGGTAGGAGCGAGAACGCAGCCTTGTTTCAGGGACCCCTGGTGGCCTAGTGGTTAGCGTGCAGGACTTTCACTGCTGCGACCACGGGTTCGATTCCCAGTCCCTCCCGGGCAGATGGAACCCGTTAGCCCTGTGTGGCCATCCATCTATGAGAAGGATACTCTAAACAAACCTACGTCCTGAGGACCTCACTGCCATTGTCCAAGCTTGCTTGGCCCCGGCAGATGAACCTTAGGATTAAAGGGTGGGCTCAGTTCAGCGCAGGCTGTGTCTCACCTAAAAAATCCATTGCGCAGGCTGGAAAGGTAAAAGACCTTTCCCCAAAATCTTCGTTCGCGAAGATGGGCCATTATTATTATTATCTACAAAGACAGCAAACAAAATTACAGAATAAGGCTGTACCAAAATGTTCAGAGGAATATTGTATTTCCCACCTAGAGACACCATGAAACAAAATCGTGATGAAAAAGAAATATTTTTGTTTCAGAACTGCAGAGAATGCCCCTGTAATGACCCAAAAATTAAAGTCTAAATATTTTGATGAGAGCAGTTTCATTGCATTAGGCACAGCTTAACTTATCGTGCTCAGCCTAAACGAGACTGGGACAAGATAAGATGAACCCACTCTATTTCCACTGTTTATTACAGTCTTGAATCTGATAAAATACTTTAGCACTGATCACTGGGGATGTTGAAAAGCACACAGAGGAACACGGGCAGTGGATGCCAAATGATTGGAATTCTTTTTTTTCTGCAAATGTATTACATTTCAGAGGTTAAGTGGGTAAGGGAAAAAAAAATGCACTGAATATTCACCTTTGAGAGCAGACAGCAAATTTGGTTTTCAATGTAATCATGTTCAAAAATCATTCTGTTTTCACAGCTGCATGCCACTGCACACCAGTTTAAACTTTGCATTTTGGCACTGGGAAGGAACAGGAGGTTAAAACGTGTGGAACAAAGATATCATTTCACCTCCTTGCCAATATTGCAATTGGAAGAGGCCTCAGAGAGGCCAGGCTGTGAATTTAATTAAGCATCTACTTTAAAGGGTATCAAAAGATGGAAGAATTTCCTTTCTGTTCCTGTGACAACTTCTTGGAGCAGAGTCATTAAGTGTTGGTTGGGAGAGGAAGGAAGATGAGGGTGAGGGGATAGATGTGTGGTTCCACTCTTCCTGCTTGCTGCCCACATCACCCAACCTGGAGAAGGAAATGTGAAAAAACCCAGGAATTTGTTTGTACCCCAGGTACAAATCACTGCTCACCAGAATTGGGAAGCAGAATCACACAATTCACATCCAGAACTTTTCTTGGGATTGTGTCTCCTGTGGGGCTGTCCCTGTGCTTTGGGATTGGGATGAAAGGCTCAGTCCAGCCCTAAACCACCACTAAGTGATTGAAAATCTGACAGTGAAGAAGTCACTGCTGTCCCTGAGCTGCTCCTTGTTCTGCAGGAAGAATGGTCAAGGTCTCATAAAGATTAGCACACAAACATAAGATAAAGATGAACTGTCTTTTCTGCTGTTCAGAAGTCCAGCTGACAAAAGGATTGCTTCTTTTCACCTTTATTTCCCACAGTATTTTCAGAGTCAACTTGACCATTTCCCCTTTTGATATGAAAGTAATTCTGTGAAGGAAAATCACTGAACCAGAAAACATATATTTGGTCTCCCTGATTTCTGGTATTCACGACCAATTGAATGCTTATAGGAGTAAGTGAAAAATAATCCCATTTGATTCACTTCTCATTTTAAGTTATTTACAATACATACTATGCTGACCAGCACTTTCTTGTGCAGTGTGAAAGTACTGGGCTTGACTCACAAAGATAGCTGTGAGAAAAAAAAGCTGTAAATATACTGCAAGTGTGTGCCTTTGTCCCCTTTCTAAAAGAATAAAGGATGTTGTTCACACCAGGAATTATATTAAGTGTATTCTTCCAACTCATTTTTTATTAGATTATAAAACTAAGATCATGAAAAAGAATCTCCCATGTAAACTGTTTTCCTCAAAAAACATGACATTTTTTGCAAGCTCCATTTGAAATATTTGTTTTTCTATGCTTGTGTTAATTTGTTCAGAAAACTGACTTTTAAACTTTTTTTTCTGGGGCTGATAATATTTCTTTTCAAAGCAAATCTGATCTTCGTGTGTAAAATTAATGTCAGAATGAAGTCAAATTCTGTGGCATCAGTAAGGGCCAGTCATCAGCTGGGAAAGGAAAATTACCCCTTTATTCTGTTCTTACTTAGATTTCTCACTGAACTCAGAGAGTGATTTCAAATAGAGCAGAATATCTTTGAGAAGGACAACCAGGCACTGAGTCAGAGAGGAAAACCCAGATCTAAACATGACAGATATCTGAACAAATTAACTTCAGAACATTGGCACCAAAACACGAGAATGTATGGAAATGTTTTACAGGAACTCTTAAAAGGCAGAGACAGGAAGCAAAATCATCTCTGCATTAACTTTTATATTGTTGCAGCCAGCATGCCTTAGGACAAGATTTAGGATAAGAGCATATTTATATTCATTCCAGAATACTTTTTTTTAAAATATCCTCTTCTAAGTTATCCCTCCCATTTCTGCTAAATGAGTTTCTCCTTTCCCAGACATCCCACGGAATACCACAAAGCCTAATTGAGCTGAAAATTGGGCAAATAAAACTTTTTTTTAATTTAATTTGGAATAGAAGTATCTTGACTTCAGTAAATACACAGAGGTTGTATGAAATTATGAACTTAGCCCACAGCATCTTTTAAAAAAGTGATTTTACTTAAAAGATCCTCGCTGTAATTTTCTGATATACAGTCCCAGTTGGAGAGATCACAGTTACAGAGGAGATCATGAAGAATATTTTTAAATTCAGTCATGTTTTCTGTACTTCTTGATATCTTCTCTGAGATTTATCTTTCTATATCTTTCCTCAGAATCATTTTGATGTTATACATATTTTGTGTGGCTAACTGCGTTTATCAATCTTGTTTCATTTTTAGTACATTTTTCTAGAAATTGGAGAGCTGAAACATTTCCTGTCCCCACAAGAAACCAAGAGTTTGGAAAATAGTTGTAAGTAGTTGGCAGAATGAGTGTGGTAAACCACAAACCAAAACATTAAAGCAAATATGAATTAGAATCATGAGAACTTGGAAAACCTGCCCGGAAAGCCAATGTTTAACTTTCAGGACTCATCAAATCCAGTAGGAACTTAAATGGAATTCCACAGCATTTATTACTTTGTCTTTAATGTTTTGTTGTGGTTTTTTTTAGTGTAGCTTTTAAACAGCAACAACAACCATCCAACACGTTTCCCTTGCAAATAAAAATCACCTGTTGAATGACATCAACATACATCAGGTGAAGATAAACCTTAAAGCATTAGAAGCATTAATTCTAATTTGCAACAAGATTCTTATTGCAAAGATATTTAGGGGTTTGGTTTGGTTTGGTTTGGTTTTCAATGTTTCAAATACTGATGGTGCAAACCAACCTGTTCATTAAACTTCCATAAGATTTCACTTTTGTTCATATTTGCATTGTGAAGCTGCATCTTTTTCATTTATTCTGTACACACACATTATTAAGTGTAGAATTGGAGATATCAGTAAAGCTGATGTACATTTTAATGGAACAAAAAGTTCCAGGAGTGACAGAGTTTATTTATTCTAAAATAAATGCAATTTTAGACTGAAAGTGTATGGATAGTTTTTGTGCTGGAAGAAACCAAAATCCAAGTACTCTTGCACCATGTTGAGGGTGATTGCTTGGTGACACTTGTCTCTAACTGAGATTTAGTCAAAAACCAGCTATTTCTTACCAACAGCAAAAATATATATTGAAAACAGAAAGAAATTTGAAATGCTTTCACATCAGAAATGCTTGGATTCTTTTTTTTCTTTAGCATAAAATAATTTTTCTGTTGGAATCTTCTATTGTACTTTTGTCAAAAGCATTAGGGAAAATATCAGGTAGTGAAAAATGAGTAAAAATTAAAGGCCAAAACATCTTTTTAATTTTTTTTTAGGATAAATATTTGCATATTCCTTCACATAATGAAAAGGACCTGTGATAAAAAGTGTTGAAGAGCAGAACAGAAAATTGACAACTGACCAATATGACACTGGAGCAAAAAATCACCCTAAAACTGAAATTGTACTTTTTGTGATAAGTATTACAATTATAATACCTAAATAAGGTAGACTGGTATTGCAATGCTCATTACAGAGAGATGAAGACTTCTTCAATTATTTTTTTTATTTCTCTTTTTTTCCCTAAGATTCACTACATAAGGGCTAAAATTGTAAACAGCTTGGTTATGAAAGCAAAATAAATTAACTACAGCTGTGAAAATACCAGTGTTCAAAAAAAAAAAAAAAAAAAAAAAAAGGAGGGAAAATCAAGTTTGGGTCAAGCAGAAACGGAAATTTTTAAAATCTGGATTAATTTAAGCAGAATTCAAAAATATTTCCATAAGCCTGATGAAAATATAGTATTTCCTTTAAAAAACCCCAACATTTAACTCTTTAAAACATTTAAAAGTTGACCAAAATGGCACAGGCATTGTCCTGTTTGCCAAATAATATATAAATTAATTCCTTCATTCTTATTTCAGACCGTTTTGAATCATTCTGTAGTGAAAACACATATTTTCCACACAATCTTACTTCCCATTCCTTTCGAAATAGGAATTTCTGTTTTCCTATGGAATAATATCATTCCAAGTATCATCTGCCTGCTGTCAGAAGGTATTTCCCTGGACAGTTGGATGTTGCTACAATTACCCATTATGTTGGCATTTCGGTTCCTTTTGAACTCTGTGATGATACATCCAGTTGCTACAACTGTTCCCAAATCATCAGACAGCTTTTCTTCCTTAATGTGGTCCGTGGAGGCCCGGAATAAATTATCCTGGTTCAGGGATCCTGCACGGGAGGGTTGTCAGGTGTGGATTCATGTTGTTGCTCAGCGTTACATCAAAAAAAAAAGACATTCAAAAAATTGCAGCCCTTGAAATGATAGGGCTGAAATGTAAATACACTGGAAGCAGTGCTGGTTACAAAAAGGAGAATTGATGGAAAATATCCTTAAAGTCCCCTACTTTTAGGATCCTAGTTATCCCAGTGATGCCTTAAGGTCCATCTGGTTTTTTGATTTTCTAATTTTTATAAGTTTTATGAGTAGTTATATAGTAGAAGTAGATTTAGAAGCAGCAGCTCTTATTCCCTTACCCTTAGCACAGGAACTACACACATTCCCCAACCCCATCACCCCATTCCATGCTCCCCATATCAATTCTACCCCTGAATTCCAGTAGAAATGTTTAGTCTCTCTTTAGGATTAGGCCTCTTCTGTTTGAGGACATCTAATCCTGGCCTGAACCACAAAAGTACAGTCAAGAATAGGTGAATATATTCCCCTTGTAGTCTGAAGATGATGATTGATGAAAAGAGGGTCTTGAAAAGCCCCTGGCCCCAATTCCCCAGGGGCAGGACCGAGGGTGGATCAGGACAAAAGCCACAGGGTGGAAACATCTGGGATTGGACAGATAATATTATAAATTGTTACATCTGTACAGAGGGATTTATGCCCATGTCTTGTAATCTCATGCCTGGGCACAAATTAAAATCCTTTCCTTATCTCACCTCCAAAACTAAATTTCCTCGGAGTTTTTTCTCCCTGAATTTTCTTCAGGCAACCCCAACCTGCAGAGACAGATGACCAGAGAGGAACCCAATGCAGGCTGGGTTGTGTCAGGGCTGTCTCTGATGGTGGAAAAACTGCCCCCATCCTGCTTGGAGACAAAATCCTTCCTTTGCTCAGCAATATGGAGCTGTAGGACAGCTTGGGTTATATAAACCTAGTGTTAATAAACTCAGGATGATGACCAAATAAAACTCATTGGAGGATGAAATATCTTTGGACAGTGGTCCTATGGAGAGCCAGAGAACATTCCAGCAGCCTCAAAGCCTGGGTTTTAAGTGAGGGCTCCCCACAAGCTCACGAGCTGAAAATCTCCTGTATCCCAACCCCTGGGACCTGCTGGAGCAGCTGAATGAAGTTC
>NW_020897721.1:6945556-6951891 GCF_003984885.1 Neopelma chrysocephalum
TTCTGGAAAGTCTTCATTTATATTCTCCAAATTTTTAAAAAAGTTTTGCATATTAGTACCAGATATCATACAAGCATTAGGTATTTAAGGAAGCAGAAGAGTTCAGAATGATTGAATTGCAGACAAATTTTGTTTAAGTAACTTTTGTTACACCTTTACTGGGATTCATGTTTGTTTATCTGAGCCCCAACACCTATGAAAATGATAATAAATGATAACAAATCTGACTGTAATACTAAATACAGGTGCTCCTTACAGGCATCCAAAATATCAGTTAACTTTTGGAAATTTTACTTATTCTACCACGAATTCATGGAATTTTCACAGTACTTTGTTTTATCTGACACTTCACACCCGAGAGCAAAATAAACCTAATATAACAAGCTAGTTTGGCCCTCCAGAGTCCTTGTGCCATGGTAGTTAAATCACAAACTTATTTGCATTCTCCTGTACAAGTTTATGATGTTGTATTAGACTTTGCCTTTAAAATTAATGAGCTGAGTATTTCCCAGAGACAACCTTCTGGAATTTTACCACATCTTCTAATGACGTCTCCATGGCCCACACATGATCTCTTTGAATTAGTCAGTCTTTGTTCAACAAAATCAGTCTGATGAGAGTGGACAATACATTTGAGGCAAAAGAATACACCCAGGGCCAGTTCCTCAAAACTGCTGACTAGAAATGTGAATAAATCCCAGTTTGTATTAGCCAGTTATTCGTGTAAGGGAAATACTTTATAACAATGGGATAAAAATTGTCCTTTTCAGTAGAATGAACATTTAAAGACATTGAACAAAAAAACGTGTTTGCCTTTTTAATACTTTTGTTCTTTAAATAAATTTTTTTTTAATTTACAAATGATTATGAAAATTGTGGCAGCACACTTGAAAAAAATTAGGTTTTTTTAATACCTGCAATACTGCATCCACTTTTAACCTTGGAAATGCTTCCTTTCAACCTGGTTTTGTAATCAAGGACAGAATCACATGCTGCATCCTACACATCAGAAGCTGCTTTTGAAGACAAATATTGTCAGATATTAAGAGCTGATGGAATTCTACATGGTGTGCAGCAATGTGGGCAACTCAACAAATCATGACATCAACATTGACAACTGCAGGGATTGTGTTCTAGACTTGAACTTTTCTCTTCTGGACTTTTTTGGGTTGTAGGGAAGATTTAGAGATAAGCTACTGATGTAGGTGAAATTCAGGATACCTGTGACTCATTTGGAATAAAGTTTATTTTAGAATACAAAGAGTTTTACCTTCAGCCCCCCAAATCACCTCCTGATTTACACCAAACAGCTCATCTACCTGTTGGAAAATGCTTTGTGGAGGTGAAAAGGGAACAGATCTGCTGCAGCTTTAGAGTTCTGACCATATAACATACATCATTTGTGTAAAATATAATCTGTTGAGCCACCTTTAACCACTCAATGTGTTCACTAAACCTGATGAATAATTTGAAACTTATATATGATGTGACAAAACTGAGAAGCAGCAGTAAATTAATGAGTGAAGTTGAAGTAACAGGATTTTAGCCACTCATGTACAGAATTGAATTCACATATTGAGAAAAAAAAGAGTGCTGTGCAACAGAAGGCCAAAAGTGAGGTTGTTCATTGCAGTGTAATTCTCTTTTTGTTTTTGTTCTCTTCCTCTCACCTTCAGACAGTTAGAAGGGAAGTTGCAGCACATTTCTACCATGTCTTTCTCTGTTCTGCCTTAATTCAGTGAATAAGACACTGGCCACTCTTCATTTTTCCTGTGTGTACATTGACAACAATATATGGAAAATAAGTTTATGAATTTTCTGACTTTCCCAGTATTATCAATGCCACTGGCTGCACAGTTCTGCAGCTTGCAGATGAGCCCTAAACTTGCTGAGAAAAATAAAAATAGACAGGGGTTGTGTCAACACATGGCAGTTTGTTATGGGAACACATTCTCCTCAGTGCTGTATCTAAATTCTTCAGATCAATATGTGATTTGTGGTTCTTCAAGTACTCAATTATCTCAGGTTTTGAAGATCTTGCCTGAAGACAGTAGAACGAGTATTGATTTGTCTTTAATATAATACTTTTTGAAAGTGGTGCTTGAAACAATTTCAACTTTAAATGTCATGTTTTCCTATAATTATTTTGATCAAATAAGTATAGCACTTGATCGTTATAGGCATGGGTAATTTTGCCAGTTTTTACGGAAAACATTGCAGGTTCTTTGAAGAAAATAGTTGTTTAATCCATTCTATTTTCTCCCTTGCTTACAATGTAAGACAAATGATAGTTGTGGTGCAATGATCTCATGGAGCCCTAACACAGCAATACATTTGGAACTTTTGTGTTGTATGTTAACTCCAGCAAAGACTGTGGGGATGAAGCACTGCAGAGCCACCAGAGGATACTAAAACCTGGACATTAAATCCTCCATAGTAGGTAAATATATGGCAGTGATGATTGTTTCCTTTTCAAGACTGAGAAATACTACAAATGCTGCAGTAAATGGAAGCATACACACTGTGATAAAGAGCCATTTTTCAGTTCTGCTTATTTAATGACAAGCACACTCTGAAAGACTTTCTTTAAGATTATTTGGGAGATGGGTGATCAGAAGATGAAATACTATTTCATTACTCCTCTCTCCAAATACACCAGGAGCAAACAAGGCTGTAATTCCAACCCCTCATGATAAAACAATTCATTTTACACTGGGATGGGCGCAGAAGTCTGTTGTTATTTTTTAAAAATCTCCTCCCTTAGGTTCTTTCCTCTTATTCCTCGTTTGAGAAATCAATGAAAGGTTTTAAAGAGCCAGGTCAGTGACACTGGAACTCTGTTTTCTGTGGTGACCTGCTGCTCCCTGACTGACCCAGGACACAGGAGCCTTGTGGCCACACAACCCATTATGTGAATTGTGTGTAGTCAGGTTGAGGGATTTTGTAAATCAAGCCATTCAGAATGGCTTGTCCATTAATAGCTTTTAAAAATGGCAATAAATTCCTCTTGGGCTAAAAGAGACAGTTGTGAGCAAAATGCAATCTGTAAGAGCATCCCATTCAGTGCTGCAGCATTTCAACTAAAAGATATTTAAGTAAGATAAAATTCCTACCTCATTTACTTTATTTATGTAATATAGCATGCAAGTAAATGGTTGGCCCCATCATGGTTTGTGCTGAAGTTACAGCCACTTAGGCAAGTGGATACCACTAAAATGATGGAAAAGGATTAACCTTATTTAACATCATAATTTATTTTCCTTGGTTGAAACTTTCCTTCTACATTTTTTTTTTTTTGGATGAAATTCAGCCTTCCAGCAGGTCTCAGAGGAAACCTGGAGTAATGGAAAGAGATCCAACTACAACTGCTGCATGGAAGAAGAGAGGCTGCTGCCCTAAACATGGAAAGGATCTTTCCTTCTTCCCTTCTGAACTTTTATTGGAGGGAGAAGAGATTTGATCCAATGTAAATACTGATTTATCATAGAAGAAATAGTTAAGATTATGTATATGATGTATTATAATATTTATTTGTGTAGTAATTGTAATATAATTCCCTTCCCCCCATATTGAGTCTTGTGTTGTGTCTGGAAAACCCCTCTCACACTGGAGTGGGAATTGGATTTTTAGGGGTCTCAAACCACGACACCTGGCAATGACAGCATTTTGCTGGAGACATGGAAGGACACTCCACTGCCTTGGGGAGGCAGAATTGATGCAAGCAGAGCAGTGCAGCAGGAAGAGATTTCACCTATGACTTGCTCAGTTTTGGACTCTGTTCAGGAAAACACTTCTGCACACATTTCCTGCTGCTTAGTACGTCCCACCAGAACTTAACCACGTGCTTAAGTGTCATTTGGAGCAGGAATCCTTTCCTGACCAAAGGCAGGAGAGAACAGACTCCTGTGGCATCACCCTCTGTGCCACCCTGCTCTGTTCCCCTGGCAGCAGAGCTGGGATGGAGGGATGGAGGGATGGAGGGTCCATCTGGGCATCACCTGCCCCCAGGGTCACCTCACCAGGCAGCACAGAAAATGTGCTCCAGCTTTGCTTAATGACTGTGCAGTCTACTCAGGGCTTAATGAGGTAAAAGAGAGAAGCTGTTGGGAGCTTCTGCTTATTTTATATCAACAATTAACTCCCTTTGTTCTTGATCCACGTGAATGGATGGAATCCCGTGGATTTATAGGTATCCTCACTTGGCACTGATGATTGGAATTTCATCTGTGCTATGAGATTGTTTTCATCCTGAACGTGAATTTGTTTGCAAACACACTTCCACTTTGCATCTCCTGTTTTTAAAATCTGAACTGAATACACATGGAACTGGACACTGCACCCTCCACATCTCTGAGCAACTTTCCTCCCTCTTCAGTTATTTTCCTCTGAAATGAGTTTCCCTGGATCCTGTCTGCTGGCAGGAGCTGAATTGGCTGCAGAGGAACCACATGGATTCATGGCAGAGAAGGATCTGGCCTGTTATTTTCTATATATTTGTAAGTTATCATTATATAACATGGGCTACAGTTAATATCTCAAGTATATGTAAACACAACCCTCATTGGAAAAAACCCTTCCCTATATTATAGCGAATAATACTTATTGTTTCCTTTTGTTTTTCTTAAGAGCCAGGGCAACTTCCCTCTCCAGAGGGGAAGAAAGGCTGAAAAAAACCAAAAAAGCAAAAGCTGATTTCGTTTGCATTTTCCTAATTTGCTTTTCTCTTTTCTCAGACATGTGTTGCCATGTGCAATGCTGTGAAGCAAGAGAAGCTCCATTGCTGCTCTTTGCTGGAGGGCTGGTTTCCACTGGAGATGCTCAAATGATTTCACTGCTCTATGTATAATTCATTGAAATGCTTTAATGGTCAAAGAGAAATGGGAAAACGGGGCTGTACAGTGCACATATGCTGACTGTAAGGACATTACTTTTCCCTTTGTCCAGTTCTGTCTCCAGGATTTTTTTCTATGAATGCCGTAGGAAGAAGCCTAATTTCTAAATCTGATTCCTCCTGTTCATAATAAAACCTTTATTAAATAAGCAGTGGAGTAAAGCTGAATTAATCATAAGCAGCCAGATCTAGCAACACACTCCTGTGCCACGACTGTGCAAACAGCAGCACGTGAGAGTGAGCAAAATGCAATCTGTGAGAGCATCCCATCCAGTGTTACAGTATTTCAACTAAAAGATATATAAGGAAGATAAAATTCCTAACTCATTTACTTTATTTATGTAATATAGCATGCAAGTAAATAGTTGGCCCCACTGAAGTTACAGCCACTTAGGCAAGTGGATAACACTAAAATGATGAAAAAGGATTAACCTTATTTAACACTGTAATTTATTTTCCTTGGTTGAAACTTCCCTTCTGCTTTTTTTTTTTTTGGATGAAATTCAACCTTCCATCAGGTCTCAGAGGAAACCTGGCTCAGGCTCCTGCTGGATTTTATGGAGGCAGTTGGGCCTTTCATTTTACCTGCCTATCAGGCCTCTCTGGTAAACACCTGAAAGTCAGATTTTGCTCAACTGTTCATCACATTTCTAATCTTACGTGGTTTTGGCTTAATTGTAAATTAAAGTGAATTATTTCAATCTTCATTCTCTGAACAACACAGAGAATAAAATGCATATTCAAATTCAAAATGCATATTCACATCGCCTGTAAATAACAGATCGATTATTAATTACTAGCTTTTTTATAGATGTATTTTTCTTTATAGATTTACACCTATGTATTCACTCTGTTCCTTTTTTTTTGTTTTGTTTTGTTTGTTTTTGTTTTGTTTTGCTTCATTTTGTTTTGGGTTTTTTGTTGTTTGTTTGGGTATTTTTGTTTTTGTTTGCTTATTATTTTTAAGGGGGACTTTTGGGTCCAGGACTATTGTCTAGTTGTTTTTCTGTTCTGTTACTGTCTTTGCCAACATACATATATCTTTTAATAAAGGGTTGTTATTTCTTCTTTTTTCCACACTTCCTCGATTGGAGCCTCTTAATTTTGGATTTACAATTGCTGAGAGAGAGGAGCTTGGTCGATCTCATAACTCATCCTCCTTAGCAAACATTCCAGTCTCTTTAAACTGAGACAACCTATTTGTCTACATACATTTAAATAGATAGATAGACAGACAGACATATATCCATATTATAACGACCTGGTCACTCATTTCCTTTTCAAAAATTATTTATTTTTATTTGGATTCAACTAATTTATGAAAGGTGGAAATCAAGTCAGTTGTGCAAACTTCAGAACCTGACCTTTCTCAAAATCAAATGTTTCAGAAAGGGTTTATTATTATTATTATTATTATTATTATTATTATTATTATTATTATTAT
>NW_020897721.1:6951901-6955444 GCF_003984885.1 Neopelma chrysocephalum
ATTATTATTATTATTATTATTATTATTATTATTATTATTATTATTATAGGGATATCTGAGAGTCTGAATAGTTTCTGTGCAAACAAAAACATTTTTGTGTTAGTGAATTTATTTTGCTCGATGGAAACGTTTGTGCTGGAGCAATGTGACAAACCTTTCTGGAATTACATCTAATATGAAACTGTTCTGTATTTTTTGGCACTGGGGACATTGATGTAAAATATTACCCACTCAGCACTGAACACACTGTCAGATGTGAAGAGCACCAAAAATAAGATCTGCATGTTTCATTAACCCTGTTTGCTTGAGAATTGAACCTGCTGTTTGAGTTTAGATTTGTTTTGAAAAATCTAGTGCCTAGAAAGATGGTACCTTTTGCTACACACGAGATGTTCAAAAATTATTATTTTAAATATGTGGTCTAGAAAAGTACAGTTCTCAAGCTGAGACATTTTGTAAAAAGGAAAAACAAAAAGCTGTTACAAGACTGTTTCATTGCTAAGCTATAAACCCCACCCAAAATATATATTTTTAATAGAAATGGAAGCCAGTATAACAGATGAAGCATCTCAAAATGTAATCACAGACCCTATTACTGTTAGGAGTGTTATACTACCAGGAAAAGAAAAACAATATGCACACAAACACAGGTCTAAAATTTACCTTCCTTAATCTCCTCGCCAAGATGGGAGGCAAAGGTCATACTGCAAAAAAACCCCATTTTATAATAACAGTCGTTGGTTGGTTTGTGGGTATTTCTTTTAAATGAAAACAGGATAAAGCAACACATTGTATTTATTTTACATTTATAAAAACGACTAATCTGAATTTTGATGAAGTAAACTTGGGCTTGGAAGTGTTTTAAGATCACGAGTTCTCACAGTGACAAGTGTTCACCCCAGAAAACACGTGGTCAACATTACCCTTAAAATGCTTTAAGTGGCTGGAGTCATGTTGGAGATGTGGTTTGTCCTTATTCTGCAGTGACCCACAAAGAAAAAAAACCATGTTTTTCTGCAATAAGCATCCCCAGGTCACAAATTTATATTCCTGTGGCAACAAAAGCAGTTTTCGTATTTAACGCTGCATTTTTAGTGCCCTGATCAGCACTTATATCATGGGGCAGGATAAATAAAAATACTGGAAAAGACAAAAAAAGAGAAATTGATGCCAAATAAAAATATTGGAAAAGACAAAAAAAGAGAAATCGATGCCAAACGTGACCTGCGTTTTTCTAGACTTAGAAAAAAATTGAATTTTTATTAGGATTCCCTTTCTTTATTGGTAACTGGTTTAGGGTTTATGTTTCTAATGAAGAGCCACAATGGTTTTCTCTGCAGCTCTTATTATTTCACTCTGAAAGCCATGGTATGTATTGATGAGTAGAAAAGGAAAGAGAATGGAGAATCTTCCTCAAATAAAGAATAAAAAGAGCTGCTCTACTTTTTTCTTTTTCTTCTCATCAAGGTTGACCTTTGCTGTGGCTTATGCATCATTCTAAATTACAAAATGAGGGACACATATTAATGCCTAGAAATATTCAAACTTTTCACTTCCTTCCTCCAGTTTCAGAGATCCAGGGAATTCCAAAGGATGCAAAGTTTGTGGTCATGGTCTGATGCTTGGAAGAACCAGGTCTATCCTGCCCAGCATAGCACTTGAAAAAAATCAAAATTTACTATTGTCTGCTGCTGGCAATGCAAAAAGCAGCAGGACCACTTGTCTAACCTGTTTTATTTCCTTTAGAGAAGATGCAGAATTCCAGAGTTTGAATTGTAGGAGCAAGAGACTGGTTAGGTATGAGATTCTCACAGGTGATGATAAAGGTTAACAGCAAACAAACAGTTTGTTCCTAAACAACAAGACTATAATGAATGTTTTTTTAAATAAAAGAGCAGACTAACATTACTTGAATTTAAAATAAAGTTTGCCAGAAGAAAAAAAAAGGGGAAAATTAAACAAGGCTCAACTAAAAGAGCAGGAACAGAAGTGGTGGTATCTTCTCTGGAAAATCCTTAACCTCACTTTTATAGGGATCAGTTGTTGGGGTGTGAGCAAAACTAACCAAGAGAATTGAACCTGCTGTTTGAGTTTAGGTTTGTTTTTATAAATCTAGTACCCAGCAAGATGGTACCTTTTACTACACACAAGATGTTCAAAAATTATTATTTTAAATATGTGGTTTAGAAAAGTACAGTTCTCAAGCTGAGACATTTTGTAAAAGGAAAAACAAAAAGCTGTTACAAGACTGTTTCATTGCCAAGCTATAAACCCCACCCAAAATATATATTTTTAATAGAAATGGAAGCCAGTATAACAAACGAAGTGTTTGGATCAAATATTTCTGAAAAAAAAAGTCGACAAAAATAATTCTATTTTTCTCCAGCTCACAGTGAAACTTTCAGGGTTTTGTTTCATTCTGAGCAGTTCATCACTCACATGTTGCAACTTGGGCTGGGGGATGAATTTTTAATGACGAGCACCAGTGGTGTCAAAACATTTGCAGTGAGTATAATCAGCAAAGGATCCCTTGCAGACATTGTTCCTCTCATGGGCTGAAGGAGGTGAGTCCTGGAGATCCTCCCAGAGGCTGAGGGGAGGGTTGGGTGTCCCTGCAGTGACATGTGGCAAAGCCATCAGCCCCTGGATTACACGGCTGTCACTGCCCGTTTGCCTCCTCTCTCTCTGCTCACTCTGAGCTCCTGCAAGGCCTCCCCAGTGCTGACATTGCTGAGCAACACAAAAATGGGCAAGAAAGGACAGGTTTGGTGAATGTAGACTTTGTGTTTGAAATTTAATTTAATTTTTTTTTATTCTTAATGCATCTCTTCAATTATATGCTTAAAAAATACTTACTAAGTGTAAGGGTTAGTTTATACTTATAAAGGTTACTCTTAAAATGTTGGAAGGTTTTTGTTGTTCAACATGACCAGCTAGTTACGCCTGTTCTGTTAATTTATTTTCCAGTAAGTTGCCCAATCTTTATATATCTATAAATATTGTGTATTTATTATTTATATAAATATAAATTGTTATATGTTATAATATATAGAAATATAATTAATAATGATATATAATTAGCATATATAACATATAATTAACATTATAATATTATTATTTATTATTTTACTAATAATATTATTAATTCTATATAAAATTTATACATTGTTATAACTATATTATAATTATATTTTTCAATAAGTTGCCCAATCTTTATATACCTATAAATATTATATATTTATTATTTATCAAAATATAAATTATTATCTATTATAATATATAGAAATATAATATAATAATTAATTATATATAATTAGAATATATAACATACAATTAGAACATATAACATTAATATTATTGTATTATTATTTATTATTATATTACTAATATTATTAATTCTATTTAAAATTTTTATATGGTTATAATTATATTATAATATAAAATTTGTATATGATTATAATTATATTATAATATAATTATATTATAATGTAATTACAATATATAATATATAATATATAATATATAATATATAATATATAATAT
>NW_020897721.1:6955454-6995824 GCF_003984885.1 Neopelma chrysocephalum
AATATATAATATATAATATATAATATATAATATATAATATATAATATATAATATATAATATATAATATATAATACAGTGTATTGTATAAAAATATATAACATTTTTATAAATTTAATGTGAATACAGGGAACATCTAAATAAACTTGAGGAACCAGTATGTTTAAGGAAATGGAATGCCTGTTGGCTGGGGAGCACAGGTTTTCCTGCACGCATTTTGCTAAAGAGTCCAGGTGTGAACTTGGCCCTTCCTCCCACGATTCCCAGGACACTCAGGTTAAAACCAGTGTCTCTATATTTATTTATGTGTCTCCAGCAGCCAAGCAGACAAATCCCATGGTGAGAAAGCAAATATTACTAAAGAATTTTAGGCAACCTGAGTTCCCATCAGCACATGAAGAAGCACCTTCTTGGCTATACCCTTGACACTGGAAAAATAATAATAGGATCTTGCCTTACTGAAGAATTAGAAGAACATAAGCTCTATATACTGTATTCAGAAGAGATTTTTCCTCTCAGTCAAAATGTATCATAGAATAATGAATTTTCTTAGCTGTAGATGCAAAGCCTGCAGTTGACTGCTTGAATTTTAGTGGTTTAGGGGCAGAATTCTGCAATTTTTATCACTGAGCGGTAGCAGTGCCATCTTTGGGGAGCACAGGAAGGGCGTTTTTATTTTGATTTGTTGTGTTGTAACCATGAAAAAACACGAATAGACTTAATTTTTGCTTAGAACAGAATAAAATTCTGTATCACCGTAATTAATTTAGGTTCTGTGAGTCATTTTACATTCATTTTAATAAAGATGATACATGCACTGGAGGGGCCTTGAGAGGAGCAACAAATTAAATAAAAGAGGAGAAAACTAACATGATTGCAACATCCAGAGTCTATTGTGTCTTGGTTTTTCTTGCTGAACTTGTAAGGTGTGTAACTTTACCAACAGAATGCTCATTAGAATGACTTTCATGGTCATTAACTTAGATACTCAAACACAGAGAAATAATTTCATAAATGTTTAGCTGTGTCATTTAGCCTTTTATACAGGAAATATCATGAGCTACAAACTCTGCTGGCAAATGCTGCAGCTTGAAGAGTCAAACTGACCTTTCTCAGAGCTTTTCCCATTGACAGAGTAACATTTGATGGAATAAAGTCCTAATGATTTTAGCTTTGTATTCATAAAGGAGGAAAAGATGATTGCTTTCTGTAGAAATAAGCAGATAGGAACTCAGTGTCCTCTGCAGCTGATGAATAAACACCCAGAACTCTACAGCACTCTGGGGACTGGGGAAAAAGGAAGAATTATCTGTTTCAGCCTCTTTCCTTCTACTTTTTTTTTTTACTGACCCTTAACTGCCCAGGACCTTTGACTGCAGAATAAGGAGCAGCTTTGGTAACGTGTCTTTCAGAGTCAAATCTGCTGCTCTGATCTTTTTTCATTTCTGCTTTGCAAGTTCAAGGTAAATGTTTCCCTCAGAAAACCACTCTCAGCAGCCCCCTGACAAGGTTATTCAAAACAAGCAATGCCTGTTTTATGTGATGTTTTCCCTCCTTTAATTAAATCATGATGCATTGCTAACATGACCATCAAACCAAGGCACGGAGCACTTAAAAGGAATGATTTTTCTCAGGGTGAATCCGAAATTATGCAGTGGAAAGTTCCTTGCTGGAGAGATAATAAAGCTCCAATGTGGATTTTTAGTACCTTGGATTGAGGAGGAGCAGTGAATAAAATATACCTGAAGACTGCATCTCACATATATATGTCAACAGGAAAGAAAAAAAAAGGCCCCAAGAGGACAGGGCTCAAAAAGACTCAGTTTGCTCATCAAAGGGAAGTTTTCTACAATACTTTTTCTACTGCTTTTTTTTAACCTCATTTTCATTAACTTTACTCTGTGTGTTGCTTCAGTTTGCTGGGAGGATTCACACTGCTGTAAATCACACAGTACATTTCTATTATTCCTTCTGACATTTATTCTACATTTTTTTTTTCATTTTAAAGTCACCATTTTTCTTACACCTGGCAGGCCACAGCCAGTTCCCATTTAAATCGAAGCCTCCCACTGACTTTAGTGGGAATTGAATCAAACCTGTATTCCCTATGCCATGTCAAATTAATATTTCTCCTTAAAATTTTCATCCTTCTAACACTTGCAAGGCCATTCTTTAGTTGTTCCTTGGCAAAGCCTTTTTGTTCATACACATCTTCCCATGAAAACATCTGCTGTCATTCTAAATATAGTATTTAGCTCTTCACCTAGAAGACATTGTGGCAACAAATTAAGGACCAAGAAAGCAGTTTTCGAGCCATGTGCATCTTTGGTCTCATCTAAGTTATTCATTCTGCAGTTTACATGATTCAAAAGCTCGTTAAAAAGAAAGAAAAAGGGAATTAAAATAATTGTCATCTGTAATTACGTAGGAGAACCCGCGCTCGGGAAAACTTCAAACTCACTTTGTGATCCCAACGTTGGCAACACAATGATGAAGAGGAAGCCTTTCACAAGCAGACATTACCCCATCAGTCAGTTTGCAGTCAGGAGAAAAATTGACTTTGTCATGATATGGTTCTTAAAGCAAAAGTAATAAATTCCATACAAACAGCGAGCCCACAGCGTAGCTAATTTATTCATTATCCACCCCAGAAAAATAATTAAGTCATGCTTTCTTTCCTGGCTCTTCATTACAGTTTAGCCTTTTTCTGCAGTAGTCAGTGACTGAATGCTTATTAAAATAAATTAGCTGCAAAACTTTTAACTCTGTCTTAAAGAAAAACTAATCCACTTTGCTAGTGGAAACAACATTGATTAAATAAACCGAGTTTCATGCCGAGACAACTAATTCCTTTAGCCACAGTTTCCAATCTTAAATCATGTTGTATCTGGACTAGTTTGAGAAGTATATAATGAGCTGTGAGTTTATAATTGGTACTAACCACTTTCTGTATGTAAGTCAGTATTTTTTTAGCCTGGGTGATTTTAGTGATGGAATGAAATCAAGGCACAACCTATAGATATTCTTGGAGTTGTGTATCTTTTTTTCAGCCTGCACACACCCCCTCATTCAGACATACTCTGTTATTCCCCTGATCCAGCTGTTGCAGATGTGAAGTAACTTCACTGTATCAAACTGCTTCACAGCAATATCACTTTAAGAAAATAAGTATTTACAAACTTGCTCATGGCTCACATCAGACACGTGGAATGCTGAGCATTTAAAATAATATTTGCACCTGATCCACAGACAAGCTGAATTAATGGAAACAATTCTTTCAAACAATTTGTGTTTCACCTAAAATCTACATTGTACATGGCCAAATGGGCAAACAAATCTGAAGGAGTTGTCGCTATCTGACCTGTGTAGAGTTGCCCACATCATTACTTTTAAAATGATATAGATTTATACTTTCAAAAATAAATATTCTCTTTAACACCACCAGCAGCAATCAGCCAACAGTTTGCTAAGTAAAATAATCTAGTGATGGGTCAACCAGATCACACACACCCCAGCTCCCACAACAAAAGAGATAATAAGAATTTGACGCAAAATAATGATTAAATTAATATAATAACTAGGCCAGGGACAAATCCATCACCCCTTCCCAACACCAACCTTGTCACAGGGCATCAGAGGGGCTGTGCAGGAGCACAGCTCAGCACTAACTGCAGCCTGAGGGTGGGAACATCCTCTGCACACACAACACTCCCCTGTGCTCCCGTGCACTTCCAGTGGCTCTGAATATTTATAAAACCCTCGGCCTCCTCTCCAGCACCCCATTCAGCTCCTCTGCTTTGGGAAGGCTGTTTTTCTAAAGGAGCCTTGTCCCTGTAGTCCCTCATCACCAGCTGCCAGAGCTCCTCAGGATGGCACAACACCACTGCCCAGAGCTGCTGCTGGAGCTTGGCTTTTGTCCCAGTGCACACAAGAACAATTTTGATGAAACAGGGAAAAGAAAATAGAAAAATCTCCTCTGCTGCATCCATTGATGGGTCCAACTGCCCTGGGTAGGAGGTGAGAAGGTCTGGAAGGGTTTGGGAGTGCAAAGAGCATTCACCAGGCAGGGCTGGCTCTGGGATACTGTTGCCTGCAGGAGCTGAGGAAAAAAAAACTCCAGAGCAGTTTAATTGGAGATGCGATAAGAAAAGGTTTTAATTTGTGCCCAGGCATAAAGATTACAAGGCGCCCCGGCCGTGTTCAGGTGTTACAATTTATAATATTATCTGTCCAATCCCAAGTGTTTCCACCCTGTAGCTTTTGCCCTGGTCCACCCTCGTCCCACCCCCTTGGGATTGGGGCTGGGGGCTTTTCTTCATCACCTTCATCTTCTTCAGAGCACAAAGGGTACGTGGTCACCCAGTTCTTGACTGTAATTTTGTGGTTCAGGCCAAGGCACAAATGTCCTTAAACAAAAGGGCCTCCTCTTAAAGAGAGACTAAACATCTACTGGAATTCAGGGGATATTGATATGGGAGCATGGAATGGGGTATGTAGGGGTTGAGTGTAAACTACTGTGCTAAAGGGTAAAGGAATAAGGGCTGCTGCTTCTAAAATCTACTTCTACTTATATAACTACTTATAAAGCTTATAAAAATTAGAAAACCCAAAAAACTAGAAGAATCTTAAGGCATCATACAGGTAATGTGTTAGCAAATAGCAAAGTACCTGAAGGGCCTTGGTGACTTCTCCATCTGCCTGAGCACCATGGGCCCTGAGGCAGGGATACAGGGATACAGGGATACAAGGGAACAGGGATACAGGGACACAGGGATACAGGGATACATGGATACAGGAGTACAGGGATACAGGGATACAGGGACACAGGGCCTGGGAGGGTCTAGCACTGCCCTGCTGCTGGGATGGACCCCAAATTTTTTCTTTGGCAGGATTTTAAATAGCACATTAATTTCCTACAAATATTTACAGAGTTGAGCTCCAAAGTGTCCAGTCAGGTCTAAGAAAATGGGTAAATGCATAAAAACGTGTGTGCACAGTTAAATATGTGTACAAACGTGCACTGTACATGAACACACAGATCTGTGGACAAGGAAAGAAGGTCTTTGGGACAAGATTTAGGGCTCTGATAAGACTCCAGGAGGTGGGGTTGTCTTCTGGCACTGAAGAGTGTCCTGTGAGCTCACAGAAACAAAAGATGACAAGATGGTTTACGAATTCCCAGAGTACTTTAAATTTATATTAGAATATAAGGTCCTCCTTTATAAAATTTATATTGTAATTGAATGAATAAAACATGAAACAGTGAGGTGCTGCAATAAGAGAGAGGATTATTGTGCATTATTTTTCTGAAGTCTGACAGTTGTCAACAAAAAACATTTATGGACAGTTCCAACTTTTCTTACAACCTTTGCCAAGAAGATTTTTAATGCCCTCTTTCAAGCATTTCATTACGTTTTTGCTCCATATATACACTATTTTCACCTGTTAGTGAAGCATTTAAAATGTTATTATTTTTACACAATACTTGGAAATTCGTAATTAGCTATTAAAAAAAAGATGAGGGAGAAGGGGCAATCTATTTAAATTGCATTATGTGATTTTTTTTATTGCAGTTTCTCAGAATATACCAAAATTATAGAGAAATAGCATAGGATAAAGGATGGACATATGGTGGTTTTGTGCCATTTTTATTCTTACTCTAGTACAGTTAAAAATGTTTTTAAAAAGTTAATTTATTTTTAAGATATCTGACAAATCTGATACAATTTAGTTTTGTATGTCACACGTCCCACCTGCAGATCTATTCCTTGCTACTCTTTGGGAATGTTGAGAGGAATGAGATCTGACATTCCTGAAATTACAGGCTTGAAATACAGTAATTCTACTGTAATTCTTCTACAGTGGAAAGATGTGGGCCCACTCTGCAGACTGGGGTCTGAGGGAACCCAGAGCCTCCCTCTGGAGTCTCTGGATGGCTCAGGAGGAGCACATGGAGCCTGGTTTCCAAATCCCTGCTCCCCTCCCTGTCTGGATCCTGCCTCCATGACAAGAATTGTATTAAAACAGGTGCTGGAGAAAATCTAACCCAGCCTGGGTAGGAGCACGGGGAAGTTCACTGAGGGTTCAACACAGGTTGTAGGGTAGAAAGGAGAGAAGCACTTTATAAAACAGCTCCCCCTTTTATAGGGGAGCTGGGAGAACTTTCCAGAGTGTGGTGAACAAGGGGAGGAGTTTTGGGAAGGAGGAACAACGATTGGGTACAGAACATAAAGGGGAGGGATAACAATAAAATATGCATGAGAAGGGAGTGGAACTCTTGTGGGAACGAACCATTACAACATGGGGATAGGGACAAACCATTATTAAAAAACATTAAAATAGCCATAAACTTGTAATTTCTCTCCATTCAACAGTCCCAGTTAAACAAGTCCATTATTTCAAGTCCATTCCTCTTCTTCCATGACTTATTCCAATGCCACAGCCCAGCGCTGGTGAGCTTTTCTCTCTGGTTCTTTGGAGTCCTCATCCACAAAAATCTGTCCTGGAAGTCACTCAGCTGGTGCTGAGTGTTCACTTCTTGGAAAATTAGGACTTCTGACTCGTTCAAGTGGATGCAAGTCCCTCAGCTTCATAACTGGCTAGATGAGGGGAGCCCAATCCTTGGAAGAGTCTGTCCTTCCCAGTCATATGCCAGCATTCATTAGCGTTGTTATCAGCAAAACAGAAATTATTTTCCCTTTTTGAACGTTATTAGAAAGCAGGCATTAGCTGTTCGATGCTGTAACTCACAATTCTAAATACTTTCAAATTGAGAGGCATGCTGCACATTTTCAATGAGCTAATGTGCAATTTGTAACCAGAGAAATATATCAAATGAAAACGATTTCGCCGTGATCTAAACCCAATTAACCTCAAAGAGTGTTATATGAACATAGACTGTGAGAGATTTTAATTATAGCTGGAAATGCTATGCAATTATTGACCAAGTTTGGCAGAGGCATTTTTTGTTGCCTACTGTTACTACGTACTGTTGGCTTTTTAATTTGGAAGCAGAGAAAGTTAATGTCAAATCACACTGGTAATTTGAAGAGTCATGGGCTGGATACTTGTTGACCACTTGAAATAATAATTTAGGCAGTCTTTCCAAAGTAAAATTTCCCTTTAATAGAAAGGAAATAAACCATAACTATTATGCTACAGGTATGTGCTTGAAACAAAATTATATATTAGTAAATATAATTTATATTTACCATATATATTAGTAAATATATTAGTATATTAGTAATATATTAGTATAGGAATATATATTAGTAAAGGACCAGACATCAAGCAGTGCCAATTGTTGCTTCTAATTATGAAAATGTTTGCTAGTAATAATCTCATAAGTCTACTTAGAAGTCTCCAGTTATGTAGAGTTCTCTGGAGTCAGAAACTACAGTTTCAAGAAAAACTATGATGTGAGGATGATATTTTTATAGCAGCTGGATAAAGTTCAAAATGGTTCCAACTATTCCTCAGTACATAGAGACAAAACAATCAAATGCTTGTAAATACATCTGTGATGCCTTTATTCCATTTGAAAGTTCAAATAGGTAATACAAATTCTCTCCATTTTAAAAAATCCCAGTGCATAGAATTGTAGCTATAATAAAACAGCATTTAAGAACAGAATTTAACACCGTGTTTCTTTTTTTTCAGAAGAAAAACAAATCACTCCTCTGCGTTCATTTGCTGTTCAATTTAAACACTCACAGAAGTGCAATAATATTGCCATTTTACAGACAAAAATAAGGCAAAGAGAAATTTAAACCCTGGAATAAAGGATCTGCTGAGGGATTCACTCCAAAGCCGTGTTCTTTCTGTTAAGAAGCTGTGGACATAGCACGTATTTTGTGCTTTCATGTTATACAAAGCTCTTCTTGGCCTGCACAAGGTAATGCTGCATTTGACACAGAAACAGAATAATTTAAGTTGTAAGGGACCTCTGGAGATCATGTGGTCCAACCTCCCTCTCAAAGCAGAGCCAGCTTTGAAGTCAGAGCAAGCTTCAAAGTCAGACCAGGTTGCTCAAGGTCATATACAGCCAAGTTTTGAATATCTCCAAGGACAGAGATTCCATAACCTCTCAGGGCAACCTATTCCAGTACTTGACCACCCTTATTATTTTTTTTTTCAAAATATTTTCTTATATCATTTCTTCTACTGTTAGTCAGACAGTCTTCCAGGAGAAAAGTCTTGTCTCGTGAGGTAAAAAAGAAACCTTCAAATTAATTCAATTTGTTCATGTTTTTTGTTTTGTTTTTTACTCAGAGAGGAGTGATATTGACTGCAGGAGGCACAAGAAAATGTTTGATAGACAAGAGCTGCTATTAATTTTCAATATGCTGCTTTTGGAGGCCAGCTCTGCTTGAAAGATATTTTTTCTAGTGATTGTACAGAGTCTGTGTTGCCATTATCCATGTTTTCTTGTGATTTTATAAGTTTATTAAACCCAGGAAACAGCATTCAGAAACACTGAATTTGAAAATATATTCATAAAGATGGGTTTTGATCCCTTACCCAGCAAATTTTCACTCTTGGAAGAATGGAGTCCTAATAATCACAGAGAGCAGGGCAAAAGGTTTGATCGGTGTAAAATCATCAGTAGAGATGAGGAAACAATGGAAGAGGAGATTAAGAACTTTTCTCAAAAAGGAGCAAACATAATCAATGGGCAAATCAGCTCCTGGACTGGAACAGATGGATATCAGAGGGAAAACCTGAGCCTGAAGAACAGAGAAGAGCACAGGAGGAACCAAGGACCCCTGAAAGATCTGATCACAAACCAAACCATTCTGGGGATAATCAAATCAAAAGTTGTGGTTTTCCCTCCTTTGATTTATCTCCCACGCTTTGCTTATGAGGAAAAAAAAAGCAACTGAATAAAAAAAAAATGCAAATTTTCCATTTTATTTAGTCCACCTACCTCTAAAGGACAAAACGAGGTGGAATGTTGCAAGAAACATGTTTCTATCACAAGGATTACACACAGGTGGAGTGTAGGTTGAATAGAATAAGCAACTTCTGGCATGAAATACTTCCCTAAATGCCCAGGTAGTACTTAGAAGGATATTCATGGCATTGTGGGTTATATCCTCCTATAGTAAACATGAATCAGCTAATTAAAACTGTAATCAGATGGCAAAATAAATGGCATCAAGCCCTATTTTGTAGCAAGTCAAAAGCTTTAGAAAAGGCTTGGAAGATTTCTGGTATTGCAGAGTTCAAGCCTTCATTTTTATTATACAGAGTCTGAGGTTTTGGACTTTAATTTGAGGTTGACAGATCAGCTTAAATTTTACTTTGAAGGAAAAAAAAAAAGAAAAGCAACAAAAAAAACCCCACCCCACACCATGAACTGTATGAGCATTATAATAAAATAACCTTGAAGAGACAACTTAATTAGTATTTAAGTGATCCTGAATCACAATGAAATTCCTATGGAAATGTGAACACCCACCTGAATACCAAATAAAGTCACAAGATCATTGCCTTTACAGTAAATATAATTTCAGTTCATACCAACTGGATTTCTTAGAGAATACATCATCAGCAGATAATACAGAATTTCAAAGCTTTAACCACAGGCAAACATTGGCTTATGGGAAGGGCTGGGAAGCCTCAATGTTTAGTATGAGCTGAGTTCATGCAGGATGACCTTGGAAAAGTCATTTTCACCTGCTTGTGCTTCAGCCAGCCCAGCTGGAATATTGCATGAAAAGCAAAAGACAATTGATAAGCAGCTGCTGTTTTTAAGCCATTCAGTGACACACATGAAATTCTGGTGGGTATAATTTCACCCTGAAGGCAGAGAGGGCAATGGGTGCCCCTGTCCCATTTATAGCTGTGTTTGTTTGTTTTGTTGGTTTTTTTTTTTTACTACATGTTTGGGTTACATAGGGGGAAAAAAGTGGTTTTAAGGGAGAGCTGTTATTCAGAGTTCTGTTTCTGCCCCTCTCTTTATCTCCATAGCAAGGTGCTTTGCTAACTGGGGAGAAACAAAACTCTCTCCACATCAAGTTTTGAGCCCAGCAGACATCCTGACATTAGCACAGGCACGATGATTCACACTGCAGATGAAGCCTGGCTGCCCAGGGAACCCAGTGTTTTCTCTTTTTTCCTCAGATACCTTTGCAACGAGAGTTCAATGAACTCAAAAGTGAAAGTTGGAGAGAAGCAAACGCCCAAGAAACAAAAAAAAAACAAAACAAAACAAAAAAACCAAACAAACAAAAAAAAAAAACAACAAAAAAAAACAAAACAAAAAAAAAATCTTCCAAACCAGAAAAGCTGCTGGAGTCACAAACCCAAACCCATCCTCCTCTCAGGTTTTGCTGGGAGGTTCTGCAGCTGAGCCTTGCTCTCAATCCGTGCTCTGCTCACTTACTTCAGGGGCTACAGTGAAGCAAATCCTGATCTCTGTGGCTGAAAACTGGGAGACACATAAATATGTAATTTTTTTTAACATTTCGGTGAAATTTGAGCTGTTATAAGAAATATTTTTCCTCTCCTCTTCTAAAAGAAAAATTTAAAAAATTAAAATGTGGAAGATGAGAAGCAGCTGAAACAGAGGAGGCGAGTAAGGAACATGATTACAGAGCTGCAAAAAAAGGACTTTCTAGATTAGTGACAAGAGGTTTGGGGGAGAGACATTTGGAACAAAGGCAAGGAGAATTTAGCAGGTTTATTCCAGGATAGATTGGATTTTGGTAAGGGTAAAATACATCAGTGATCTTCTGGGGATAGCAAAAAGAAAGAGTGAGGAAAGGTAACGAGGCATGTGGCTTTCCTGTCAGTCTGGGAAATGATCTTTCAATATGTGGAAAAGCAAATTTGATCCCAATGAATGTGTGCTGCAGATTATTAGGGAACAATAATAAGACAATCAAACAGAAATGGCAGAAAGTGCTCCTCCTCCACCCCTGAAAAAAACCCCTGCCTCTAAATTTTATATTGAAACCATAGTGAATACACAATTGAACCTCTCGAAAAATAAAGTAAATTAAGAGAAGGAATTTATCAGGGAGGAAGGAAGGCAATGTTTGTCAGAAGCATGCTGAGGTCAAACCTACCATGACTAATTTGGCTGTGGTAAGATACATTCTTAGCATGAATTTTAAAGAACTGAATCTTCACGTGTTCGTTTGATAACAAATAGCAACAACAAAAATTCCAAGTCATTTTAAATGATACATTTTAAAAAAAATAGTGGTATCCACCCCTACCTCTGATAACTGCATTTTTTCACGTTTCCAGTTCCATACCTTTGGGCTGAGACGTGAAACAATTCCATCCCCTGTGACAATTTTTGCAATTATCTCATAGGAGCTGCTGGCAGTGCTGTTGTGATGTAACAAAAACTAAAGTTACCTGCAACAGAATAATTTACTAACTAGCACAGCTCTGTGACCTGCCCCAATTAGCCCCATAATGAATTGGTGGTGGTGATGATGATGATGATGGTGATGATGCAGAGCAGCCTGGTTGTGTCTGTCTCACACTGAGGCCCAATATTGCTCTCAATTACAGGGGGTTAAATTAGCAAAATTCTGTTCAGTGTAAAATGACAGCTCCACTGCAGCACTGGGCTGTCTCCAGAGCTTTCTGAGGCTGCTAAAATGTCTTTTAGATGTGCTACGGGGCACAGTGCAAAGTGCTGTGACAAAACACTTAATCAAATGCTTAACTTTAAGCATATGTGCAATCCCATCCTCACTCAGCAAAGCAGCAACTCCGTGATTAATGTCAAATAAATGGGACAAAGTAAAACCATGTGCTTCAAATCTAAGCTCAAATGCTTTCTTGAGAGTACAACATATAACTTATTTCCCTAACAGAACCATAATTCCAAATTCTTGGCTGAGCAGTGTTTTGAACAATGTCACACATGGACCTCTGACAACGGCCATGAGTAGGAAGTATTATTTCTCAGCAGAATGAGAAAATGCCTTGTTTCCACACAGTGAGATGACAAGTAAACTCAGGGATGGATATTTTTTGTTGCTCCCAGTCTAACATTGTGGGAGACTCCTCATGTGTTAAGCTTGGCCATGCAGAATGGCACTTCAGAAAAGCTGCTTCTCTCATAGTAATGAAAAATTCGGTTTAAATTCACTGATCAGAGAGAGATGGTGTAAAGATGAGAATCTTTCATGGGGCCTAAAACCACTCATGACTGGCAACCACTGGCAACAATATTGTTTCTGTAAAAAAAGCTGTAAATCTGTATAATTAATTATCATTCTCAAAGCTTTTAAGGCAAAGTTCTGTGTTATGGGACACAAACTTAAGCCTTAGTTATCATTTGGACATCTACTTCCAATAATGATTTTTCTTTTCCCTTGCAATTTCCACTCCTAAGCAGGGAGGAGTTAGTTCCTAATTTGGTGAGAATTGTTCTAGCTTGGTTTAATTTATTCTGTTAATTGATTGATCATTTGGAAAACACTACAGTAGGGCTACTTTTTGCCTGTTCCTTAAATTTTATTCAGTTCTCTGAACTGCTGCCACATTTTTCCTAAATTTACATATCGTGGGATATGCATAAGTGAGGAGACTGGGGAAAATGAAGCACATCACTACCACCACAATCTCAGGACATTCAAACAGGCATTTACCTCTCTTAAAAGTGCTCTGCACAGGATTTCTAAAGACAGGCCACTAGAAAATTTGGGTGCTTACGACTCAGAGTGTTACCAGGTCCACTCAATTATCCTTTCATCTGGAATTTACAGCAGCACCTCCATTGTGTTTGGAGACTCCAGCCCCTTTTGTGCTGAAGCTTAATTGCACTCCCAGTAGTGTGATTGCTCACACGTTTTATTGTTATGCAAAATAAAAGAGACAAGGTACAGCCGGGATTTTAAAAGAAACAAATTAATAACAAGAGATTGTGAAGTTTTTCCCTATACTTTTTTTTCCTTTCGCTGTGTGGTGATCAAGCATTTTTAGAATGTGTTTTGTTATTGCAAATTCCATTTGAAGTCTTCCTTATTTATTTATTTTCCAGTTCATTATAGTCCAAAACCACCTCACTTTGAATTCTGGCTGTGCTGTAAAATTAATATCAGAGGTGTTCTAGGTATGCAAATGCATACAGGTGCATACACATGTCCAAATTCCAGTAAGTAACATCAATATCCAAGACTTTAAAACCTGAATGGTCTGAATAATAAACCATATTTTCTTAGTGCTGGAAGCAGGAGTTCATAAAAACCTTTTTTCTTCTATCCTTCCTTATTAAAATACAACCATGCTGCAAAGAACTGCAGAATTCTGGTACATATTATGATTTAGAATAATACACCTATACTGTCTGCAGCATTAAACTTTCATTCCCACTGGACAGAAAATTGTTTTTCCAGAGATTACAGACCTTGAGAAGCAACAGTTTATTTTTATCCAAGAAAAGAAGATACTTGCATTTTCTTTGAGGCTGGAAAATCTTCCCAGTCTGTCATTCCTTAACTTGTTGAATGACCCCATTGTGGCTGCACTTAAAAAAAAAAAAAAAAGAAAATATTATTCTTTACACACTGGAGAACGGAACAACATTAGATTGAAACATTGTCCATTCAGAATTTGCCTTTATTTTAGGGGTGGGAAAGATTCATTGTCCAAATGCTACATAATAGTCTAAAGGCCATGCTTGAGGGAACACAGTGGGCTGGGAGACGTGTCTGCAATTCTCTGCTCGCTGGTGTATAACTAAGCAGTTCAGAACTATGGTTTGCTCCCAAACAAACGGGAGGCCGGGAATTGCAGCACATCCGGTACCTTTTGGAACTTCCAAAGAAAGCACTTTTCCCATGTTTTGAGTGACAATGGCAGATAAAGACTGTCAGCTCGATGTCACGGCACACGGGAGGTGTCCATTGTCCTGCTCTCAGCCAGGCAGGGCCCGGCCAGCTGTGGAGCTGCCTGAGCTCTGGATGATCCAGCTTTGCTTTTCCCTGGGATATGGACACATTATCCTGTCCAGGCCTTGGCATCTGTCAGCTGCAGCAGGAGCGTGGCAGAGGCACCATTATTGCTGAATTCTGACATCTCTTAAAGCTGGAGGAGTGGGAAGGCACCGAGTTTTGCAGCCTTATGCTTTCAGTGATCTTCAAAACTTGTTCTACAAATGCCTGCAAAGATCGTGGTTTACGTGCTGAGGACGTTGTTTATGGGTTCTGGACAAGCACAAATGTGGTGGTTTGAGACTCCCAAAAAATCCAATTCCAAGTCCAAGCCCCCCCCCACAACTCACCCCAGTGTGAGAGGGGCTTTCCAGACACAACACGAGACTCAATATGGGGAAAGGGGAATTATATTACAATTATTACACAAATAAATATTATAATAGATTATATACATAATCCTAACTATCTCTCCTATGGTAAAGCAATATTTACATTGGATCAAATTTCTTTTCTCTCCAATAAAAGTCTAGAAGGGAAGAAGGAAAGATCCTTTCCACATTCAGGACAGCAGTCATAGTTGGAGTTGTTGTAGCTGGATCTCTCTCTCTCCATTACATCAAAGTAACAGTAGAGAAATAAAAATATGTGAACTTGTCCCCAAAACATAAAAATCCTTTCAAGTGTGCTCAAATTCCAGAGTTAAAACCCTAAAACTTGATTCTTGAATCATTGGGATTATACGACAATTACCCAGTGAATGTGTGGTCAAATTCCAGAGTTAAAACCCTAAAACTTGATTCTTGGATCATTGGGATGATACGAAAATTACCCAGTGAACGTAGGGAGAAGCTGCTGCAAAAACTGAGAGAAAAACCAAAAAATGTGGTGAATATTAGCTGTGCTTCGTAAATGTTCCACTGAGTGCTGATGAATTTGTCTAATAAATTAGTTTAGCTTTAAATTATGGTATGAAAGGTCATTGGGCAATTTTATTTTTACATTAGCCCCCAGGCTCAAACAGTGAACCAGTTAAAAAGAAAAGTACTTCTAAAAGAAAGTATTCTCATGAAAGCCCTGTGACAGAAATGGACAAAATTTGCACAACTCTAATTGCAATCATTGCACGGCAGGTTGCTGATTATTTTAGGCTGATTTGTATGAACCATAGAGAAATTCTGAATATATTGAGAGCCGTGATTGATATAATAAATTGATTGATATAATAAAAGACTGCATCTGCTTCCATGAAGGAAATAGTATCCAGCCACCTTCCAGAATTGCTCAATATATTGCAAAAATATGGAAAATAAGATCAGGAAAGCAAAGGTCTTGTAAACTCACAAATAATTATATTATCTTATTTGAAACATTAACATTAAAATGGACTTTTTATTTGCTTGACAGTCTCAGCTATGAATGAGACCAAACACCTTCACAAGTGTTTGACTCAGTGCTTGGAAAATACCTAAGAAAAAAGTGAGAGTTTGAGAGACTCAATCCTTTCCCATCACTTTTTCAAACACAGATTATTTTTTAAAGGGTTTTAGGTCCAACTATCTTTTCCTTACTTTCAAAGCCCCCAGATTTCACCCTCTCTTTTGAGTTTTGGAATTCCTCTTCCTTCCTTCCTTTCTTTCCTTGCTGGAGTTGTCTCAAATCTGACAGGACAGAGTTTGGTACTTCCTGCTGTGGATACGTCAGCCTGAAAGTGTGTGGCTGGATGAGCACAATAATCTCCCCAAGATAATTAACATTTCTGCAGGATGTGATGGGAATGTGGAGCTGCAGTGTTCTCCAGCTGCTTGGAGTTAATGGAACTCTACAAAAATCTGTAAAACCTTCATTTTATTCAGATCCAGCCTTTGGCTTAGAAATCAATTCTCTTGCTTTGTGCAAAATCAGCTATGTTGGATCTAGACCATGCCTTAGAGCTGGGGAAGAGGGAGATTCTCTGCTCCATCCTCGTGAGACCCCACCCTGAGCACCTTCTCTGGCTCTGGGGTCTCCAGCACAAGAAGAACATGGACCTCTTGGAGCAAGTCCAGAGGAGGCCACCAGGAAGATGGGAGGGATGAAGCACCTCTCCTATGGGGAAAGGCTGAGAGAACTGGGATTGTTCAGCCTGGAGAAGGCAAAGCTTCAGGGCCTTCCAGCACCTGAAGTGAGCCAAGACAAGAAAGGTGGAGAGGGACTTTTTACAAGAGCATGTAGTGACAGGTCAAGAAGAATGGCTTCAGACTGAGAGTAGGGTTAGATGAGATGCTGGGAAGGAATTCTTTCCTGTGAGGGTGGAGAGGCAATGGAACAGGGTGCCCAGAGAAGCTGTGGCTGCCCCATCCCTGGAAGTGTCCAAGGCCAGGTTGGGTGGGGCTTGGAGCAACCTGGGATAGTGGAAGGTGTCCCTGCCCACAGCAGGGGGGTTGCAACCAGATGATCTTAAGGTTCTCTTCCCAAAGCATTCTATGATTCTGTGATTCTATAAGATGGCTAAAGCCAAACCTCATCCTCAGCCTGGTTTTAATCATCACTGCCATAATGTGAAAGGTCACTAAATTACAAAGGGAAGTCAAATCAGTTGTCTACGAGGTCTGTCTGCTTTTTACTGTAAAAGATGAAGGAAATCTCTCAGAAGACTTGCTTTGAGCTCATCTGTCTGGTATGATAATGCTCCAGGGGCAGCTGGGACAGTGACAGGCAGAATAAATGGCCTAAGACAAAACATATTCTCTGTATGTGTGCCTGAGGATTCAGCTCCTGACCTTTGGGGACATCCACTTGTGTTAGGCCCATCATTTTGTCCAGAGCTTATGCAAGACAAATTTGAGCTTCACTGAATGTCTGGGGTCAAAAAAGTCAATATTAAAATACCCACAGGCTTCTCATTCCTTTGGCAGAGGAATTCAGGGGAGCTGTGGCCTTCCACCCCACCTAATTGGACACAAACAAAGCTCAAGAGCTTTGTTTCTGTATAGATGTATCACTCCTTAATTAGGAGAAGGTAAGTTATGTACAGTTGGTTTTTTCCCAAGTGTACAGGAAGAGAAAGGACTTCTTATTCCAACCCTTCTGGAGGTAACAGCATCCATTTGCCATCAGCCCCTCAGTATCCCTTGTAAATGCCCTGCCAACACTTACATCTGCTCACCAAGTTTCACAAGAAGTCCTTCAATATCCCCTCTCCCAAATATGATTTTTTTCATTTTGGAGGGAACAAGCTCCATTTTGTTTGTTTCAGCTGAGAAAACAACAGAAGAGAAAACTTTAAGAATAGCCTGAATCTTTTTTGATAGCACTGAAACGAGCAGTTATTTCCCCTGGATTGATTCAATTGGATCATTAAATTTCTTTTGTTGGGTTTAATAGAGAATGATTGAAAAATCAATGTATACATGCTTGAGATCATGGAAATGATGATATGTCAAAATGTCAGAGGGGCTGAAGGGGTAATGATAGAGTGTGGGAGAAAAGTCTCCCTTTGACTGCTGCACTTGGAAAGTGAAAGGCTGAAAGTTTCTCACTAAACACTTTTACTTTTTGAAGCATTTGACATTCATTGTGCCTCAGTACACTTTCTTTAAAAAAAAAAAACCAAGAAAGCCTTCCCCAAAGAAATCACAGAAATTATTCTTTCACACCCAAATGGAAGCGACAATAAATTGGTAACAATAAATATTTCAGCTCCATGTGAAGTCACATATGATAGTCAGCTAATAAGTTCAGTGATGAGAAGAAGTAATTGTGGAGTTTTGACTGGTTGAGTTTTTTTTTCTGCACAAGATCTGAACGTATGCATAATTATGAATAACTATTGTTCATTTTAGACTCCTGATGGACTTTTACTAGAGTGGTTTTATGAGGTGCCTTCCTGCCATTAGTTTCTGGTGGCTTCTTAGATCTGCTTTTTTCCTGCCCCAGAAACCAGGACATTGTGCTGACCTGCTGTTTTGGTGGTCAAGGGTACCTAGGAAGAGTTTCTATAGCACCAAAATCATATTAGTCACTTGGATAACCATCCTCTGATCTTCTGAAATCGCATCATGGAAAAATACCTACAGCTCTGTAAGCTCCTCTTTAAAGACATATAACTGACAAATTCATAATACATGATCCTGCTCTTTTTATGTCCTTGACAATTTTGTCATTGATTTCAATGATTAAAAAAGATCAGAACTCGAGGACTTACACCTTGTTCCCGGCCATTTAAGTGCAAATTAAAATTTGATGGCAATTTCGGCGAGATACCAATTGTAACTTGCTTTATATAAAGCAGTTTAGGCTGCTTTAAAAGTGCAATAAAATGTCATCCAAATAAAGAGAATGGATGAGGAAACCTTTTGAAACCAGGCATGATCAAAGGGTAAAGCTGTGTTTGGTCCCTCTTAACCTCAGTGAATCTTTTTTATTTGGAAGTAGAAAACTTTGTGGTGCTCTCATGCTGCTGTCAGTTATGGCAGAGCTAAATTTGGCCATTTCAGTATAAATCATGAGTAAGAAAAAGCATGAAACATTAGCTGAATTGTTTAAATAGGTTTTTCCATCTCTGCTTGAAGCACTGAAAGAATCTTGTTAATTTGCTGATTTCTTCACTAAGAAATGGCTCAAAACAGTCTTAAAAAGTCCTTTGGGCTGCCGTCCAAAAACCCACTTTAATAACACCTTCTATTTATTCTTTTTTAGTAATCAATCAGACCTCTGGGTTGTCATCATGTCTAAACATTTGCAACTTATCTCACATTTTGCACTCAGCAGTAAGTCCTCACAAAAGGCTCAAGACCTCAAATCTTGGACAGGCATAATTGAAAGCCACAGCCCTGGTTTGATTACACTTGGTGACAAAAATGGGCAAAAGAAAAGGGTGAGGCTTTTAATGTGCACCAAGTTAAGCAGGAGTTCTAATTCAAATAATTGAATGCCAGCGTGGCTCATTTACTGGGGGTTGCAATAGCACAAGATTTTTTCTTAAAAATCTTTTTAAAGGTATATTTTATTGAACTTAAAAGCAAGAATGTCTGATGTGAATTTGTTTGACCATGAGCTTCCTTTTGGGCAACAAGCTACACAAGCTGTAAGTTGCCCAAAAAAACCAGAGTTCATAGCTACCCACATGTAATTCATCCTGCTGTATGCAGCCCTAAGGTGACAATTATTTTTGAATTCCATGAGAAATAGAGGCCTGATGTGATGGCTAACACTGAATAGCTGGTTTTTTTCCTTCTTACAGCCTGGAGAAGACCTCATAGGTGATAACAATATGTCACCTCTAATCTTATTTCCTATTCCCAAACTATATTTTCATCGAGATTTTTCATTTTATTCTGCATTTTACAATCTGATACAGCACTAGCTTTTTTCCATAATAGAAAAAAGTTACTTTATCAGGGCTAAAATGATTGTATGGGTTATACTTCCCTTCTAAACTTCCTTTTTCTGAGGATGTTTAATTTTTTACCAATATTGCTGTGTTGGGGTGTGGGTTGGTTGTAATGGTTTTACCCACACGTCAATATATTTTCTGGGAGGAAAACAAAACTTTCTCATGTTTCTCATGTTTCTCAATGTCAGTGAGAAGATGCTTAACTATGGGAGAAATTTAAGGCCTGATCTATACCAAAAAGGACAACTTTAGTACAGCGCTCTACAGGCAATTATAACATTACAAGTTTTAATATTGTAATAATATACATGTAATAATATTATATTATATATATACATTAAATAATAATTTAATATTTAATATTTAATCAAACATCCTTCTACCTGAAATTGTCTCAAACAATCTTAGAGCTGTTCTGGAGAACCTCTCTTATATATGTGTTGTTCACAAGCCAATTTGGGCTTTTAATGGTCTGAGTTGCAGCCTAAAACAGGCACTGTTTTATCCTGCACCCTCCAGGTCAATCCTGAATATCTGGCAGATCTAAGCAAACAGAGAGTGATCCACTTTTCTTTTGAAATTCCATTATGGCAGAGCTGCATACTTTGACAGAACATGATTCCTTAAAAAGGCACTAAAAGAGCATGAACTTTCCTGCACTCTCCCGAGTAGAAGCAAAGCCCTTAAGCAGCTGGTTTCTTCCTGAGAGTTTCTTTTTCCAACATCTATAAAGTTTTCAGCTTTTCTACAAGGTATAACATGAAGATAATCCCAGTCCTAAGTTCCTTAAAAGATAAAACAGAAAAGATAAGGAAGCTCAGAAATAGAATTACTTCCTGAATTTTTGTGTCAACGTATTTGCAAACATTGCAGAAGTGTCTCGTGATGAAAAAGCAGTTGCAGAAAACCTCTAAATTCATTACTGCTAACACAAGCCATTTATTAATGGGTAAATGGTATGGCTGTATAGATTTTTGTGGGGCTTCTAAACCTATCAGGAGCCACATCCTCTGTTAGAATAAATTTTCGCAGCGCTGCAGGTTTGATGCCCACTCACCAGAAACAGCTTGAAAAATAAACAATTAAAAGGAAAAAAAGGTGTCAGCGCTTTGCACTGTCACAGCTCAGAAAAAATCTGAGCCAGCACTGTGACTTTGGAAAATTTGCAGAGTCTAACTTATGGCTTTCATAAATGAAGCTTTAAATTTCTGTTCTCTTAGGATTGACTAAAAATTGAGTTGAATTTCTTGAATGCTCACGCCAGCTTATTTTTAATCCGTGCGTGGAAATAATCATATCAAACCCCTTCTATAATCACCCGGGGTCTATATTTGTGCCTGTTTGCATGCTTATGCACAGATAAATTGGGATGGGAACTCTGTGTCTCCAAGAGCCACGAGAAATGAGTGTGTAACACCTGAAGAGTACAGATGGAAATTTGAATCCTCCCCAGTGTACGGTACAACCAGCTCAGGTCAACAGCAAATGACTATTTCTTCCCCAGTCCCAGATAATACAAAATCAGAAGTCAGTTGTGCCCCAGATAAATATCTCCAGTGGGGAAAGCAAGTGTGGGAACATTTGGCACCATTTTTCATTTTTTCCCTTTTTTTTTTTTTAATTCTATGTAGAAGTATATAGTCTAATATTTTAAAGATATTTGCCAATCCAGTCAGCCCTTCCAAGGGATAGCAGGTAAAGCAATTAATCAGTCAGCACCAGTTTCCATCAATCCAGAGAACTGAAGAATTTTTTTAATAGTCATCACCAGTTTTCATCAATCCAGAGAACTAAAGAATTTTTTAATGAGTGTGTCAAGCCAACTACAAGTAAAGAATTCTGGTTAGGAAGTTCCAGCTGCTTTGTGGATATGCTGGCTTAGAAAATGATGAGTGCTGGGTATCTGTGTGTGAGTTTGTGATAACCCTGCATGGCAAACAGGCTTTACACACTGCTGAATTTCACCTGAATTCCTGCAGTATCCCATATTATATTCCCATTAAAGCCAAATGAGCTCATCATGATTAATGTGACTACAATGGATACTGAAGGAATTAAAAACGATTATCCACTCATTGTAAAGGGTTGCTGATAATTAGGGCTATTACACAAAAAGGTACATTTTAAGCAATCACCACAGTTAATCCATTCAGCATTATATTATACAGGGCTGATAACAATGAGTTCTCCTGGCTCTCCTGTGGTTCCCACATGTGTGTCCATCAATAACCCATTGTACTGCACCTTCACTGGTTGAGCATCAAGTCACAAACACTTCAATAATGTGCTGCCTGTTGTGAGCATTTATTATGCTTTTTTTTTACAGTTATTTTCTCACCATTAGCCAAACAGAGCTATAGAAACCATTTCCAGCACTTTGATTGAGGTGCAGATATAACTTCAGTAAGTATTTCATTAAACAAAAGGAGAACGTGTTCTTAAATATATGTGAGTACTTCTGTGCATAAAATAGGCCCATAGAATTAAAAAAGAGAAGTTCAACCAAGCAGGCCAGTGCTTAGGCCTTTCATCTTTCCTCTCATTCATGCATTCCCTGCCAGATTTCTCCTCCCCATTTGTTACTTTTCTCTGATATTTTGACTGAAGTGAAGGCAGGAGGGACATTTTGTGTCTGTGAACAGATAATTCAGAAATATCAATACTGATGTTGAGAGGTCCAATGTGACAGCAACATTTGTTTAAATTTCACGTGATGTTTGAGACAACATCTTTGGTAGAAGCCATCCCACAAAAACCCATGAGCAGGCTACAGAAGGCACAGCTTTCAGCAACCTTCTGTTGGTTACCTGCTTTTTAATTTTTGTAACACTGAGCCTATTATCTAATCTTTCCTAAAAATAAACATACATCAAAGCCCCACCAATAATAATTAAAAAATATACTTTCATTTAACACATTTGCCACCTAATCTCGAGTTCTCCCAAGGGAGATAGACACTATTATTTTGCTTAAATTTAGGCATATTCTTAATCACCTTGCTGAATCAGGGCTTTAGGAGTTGGACAAAAATTTTCATGCTTTTCTTTTCCTAAGGACTGCAGGATTTGCCCTTTAGATAGGACTTCTTTGTTATTTAGTGGAAGTATAAATCACTTTTACAAATGTCCTTTCACTTGCATGACTGTCATATATTTCTCTCTTCCTTTGTGTTTTTGACAGTTTTAACTTGCACAAAGCATCCAGAAATCATGTTTTCAACAAATGTATTCACCTGTGGATGATAAAATGAAAGAGGTGGAGGCTAATAGTGCTGAATTATAGGGTGGCAATTCAAAGCTATGAAAAGAAAGTCTTGAGGTCTGCTGAGTGCCATACCCATTAAAATGTCTGTTTTCAATAACTGATAAGAAGTGGAATGTTGGCACTCTGTTCTCTCTTGTCCTCAGTGATGCTGACAAACATACACCTTGCTGGTATTAAGTGTAGAACATTATTTTTGCAGGCTGCTTTATATACTGGGAATGGTAGTTTCCCGGGAAAGAACAGGTTTCAACATTGCATGAACAAATCCCCATTTTTTTTTCATCAATAAACATTTCATTCCTAACAACACTTGTTATTAATTCTAAATAATGCGGTTGTTTTCTCCAAATGAAAGAAAATGTAATTTAATTATAATGATTAAAATCTGTGTTCTCTTATTGTAAAACTAAATAGTAATGCATCCTGAATTAATGACATGAAGTCGATCCTCTGGTGATCCAGTTTAGCATTTCCCACTCAGATACATTTATCTCTGCAGTCTGCATTCTATTTAGACAGAGTCAAAATATGAAGCTTTTTGTCTATGGGCATCAGATTTCAATTAAATTCTCAGTTTGAAAAAACCCAAATACAGATTAATCTCCAGTTTATCTAATTTATGAAGGGCTGAAGCCAGGAACAAAAGGCATGGTACGACAGAAAGGACGGGTTTGAAGCTCACTATTTGTCAGAAAAGGGATGTCCAGTGTTGCCTAAAGAAAATTCAGGGAGAAAAAAAACTCCAGGGCAATTTAGTTTAGGAGGTGAGCTAAGGAAAGGATCTTTAATTTGTGCCCAGGCATGAGATTACAAGACTTTGCTCAGGTGCTACAATTTATAACACTGCCTGTCCAAGCCCAAGTTTTCCCACCCTGTGGCTTTTGCCCTGATCCACCCCCATCCCACCCCCTGGGAATTGGGGCTGGGGTTTTCTTGGGATGGTCTCTTCGTCAACCATCATCTTCTTCAGAGTGACACCTTAAGATTCTTCCAGTTTTTTGATTTTGTCTAATTTTTATAAGCTTTATAAGTAGTTATATAAGTAGATTTTAGAAGCAGCAGCCCTTATTCCTTTACCCTTTAGCACAGTAGTTCACACATTCCCCTACCACATCACCCCATTCCATGCTCCCATATCAATATCCCCTGAATTCCAGTAGAAAATGTTTAGTCTCTCTTTAAAGATTCTACTGGAATCCAGGGGTAGAGTTGATATGGGGAGCATGGAATGGGGTAATAGGGGTTGGGGAATGTGTGTGTAGTTTCTGTGCTAAGGGTAAGGGAATAAGTGCTGCTGCTCCTAAATCTACTTCTACTATATAACTACTTATAAAACTTACAAAAATTAGAAAAATCAAAAAACTGAAAGGACCTTAAGGCGTCACCAGTTTTTGGTCTAATATTAAATATTAATTATACTAAAATATACTAATATTAAATAATATTAATATTAGTATATAATACTATAATATATATATACTAATATTAAACCAACAGCAGGATCCTAAAGGACTTCACCATTTCCCACACCCAGTGAGCTTTCTGCAGCCCTCACAAGGGAGCTGTCTCTTGTTCTGCACTGTCAATGCCACTATAGACATCACCTCGGGGTTTAGTTGCATCTTTCTTCACTCTTAATGTCTTATCCGAGGTTTGTTGTACTCAATGGAGTCCATGGCTTAAAGGGGATGTCATTCTGGGAGCCCCAGAGCCTGTCAAAACCCAGCCTTGAGGCCGGGAAGGAGTGAAAGTTGTCTGTTTGATGGGCTTTTGTTTTCCGTTTGTTAAGATAATCTGCGAGGAAGAAGAGAGATCAGCCGGCGCTTTAGCTTGAGTGGCTGATAGGATACATCCCGCTCAGGACCCCCATCCCCTGCTTAAATGAGATAAAAGTGCTTTGCAACGTCTGCAGCGAGGTCAGAGCAAGGTAAAGGAATCTGCTCCATGAAAATGGGCTGTGTTGTTTGCAGTAAATACGTTTCTGGGCTTCTTAATTAAATAGGAACAACACCCCTGCATAGCAAAATTTAAAAGCGGGCTATTTATAAATAGGTGCTTACAGCAAACCTAATTTGGGGAAATACTACAATTTCCTCACTAATGATGCTTCGTCATGGTGTGCTTAAAAGCTCAGACCTTTATTTTGCTTTTAGTACAATGTTTTTGAGCTGAATTCATTCCAGCCTCACAGATTTCGAGCGAAGACATTTTTTTGAGGCATTTGAGTGCAAATTAAGTGCCTGCAAAATGACAGCAAATGAGAGCACTGCTTCATCCTGCTTCAATAAATTTATAAACGAGCGAATCCACATTTTTGCCCCCATTTACATCCACATGCCCACGCAGGCACACGCAGTCGCCTGCAGTGCAGGAATATGGATGAGAAATTTCTGTGGGAAGAATGGTTCATTCTGGAAAATAATAATAAATTCTTGAAAGGAAAGGCTCTGAACAAAAAACATTTCACAGCCAAAGAGAGAGAGAGAGAGAGAGAGAGAGAGAGGCCCTCTGTGCTGGCTGCTTATTCAGCACCAACCATTTGTGCAAGTCAAATTTCTGACTGGACTGTGGCTCTCCAGCAGCAGATATTGAAACAATGCCACCCACTACCACAGAGCTGGAATATTCCAGTGGACCTCTTGTAATATAATTCCCTTCCCCCCATGTTGAGTCTTGTGTTTTGTCTGGAAAACCCCTCTCACGCTGGGGTGAGTTGTGGGAGGGGGGCTTGGACTCAGAAATTGGATTTTTGGGGGTCTCAAACCACCACATCTTCCTAAAGAAGCTCTTTCCTCGCAGAAAACTTTGAAAAACAATCTCTTCAGAAAAAAACCCATTTGCACTGGATGCTTTTTTTTTTCTTCTTCATAACTAAAGGCATTTGCATGAGAACCAGGTCTTTGTTTTAAAAGAATCCAACTCCCCAGTTTATTCCCCGCTTGAAGTTGTAGTTCCTGCTTCGTGACATCATTGTTGATTAGAGTGAAAATTACCATTATTGAGGAAACAGAGGGATTAGCTGCAGTCCTGCTGACTCTAGGAACGGGGGGAAGGAAGATATAACTTTGAGCAGGGATGCTTTTTCACTTGCTGACATTTCTGCACGGTTTTTTCGCTTTGACAACATCTTCCAACACGTTACATTCAGCCTCCTGCAAAAGCTTTTATATGTGTAGGTGGGAAGCGAGCAGAAAGTTGTGTATAAAGAAAACCAGATGTTCACAACTGTCTCCCAGTTGTTTATTAAAATATATAAATGTAGAGACACAATTTGCTCGTTTTTCATCCGGGCAAAATGAGACAGAAAGAGACAGGCACTGAGAACCCAGCTCAGATATTGAGCATGGTGATGAATTTGGCTGTAATTCTCAATGTCACCCAGGTATTGATGAGGCATTCTCTAAACTAAAGTTAACCAACACTTTTATGGCAATCAAGCTACCTGTCTAGCATTTTGCTTTTAACTCTCTGCTTAATTTGAACTTTTGGAAGCTTATAAATTTTTTTAGAATGGTTGCAGTAATTTGTAAATTGTGAATTGTCCACCTAATGTCGTGGCAAGTTTCACAAATTTTCACAAAAATCCTTCCTCATAAACCAACATTTTTTCATGTTAGGAAACACATGTATCCATCCAGCCCCTGACCTGGAACCACTGTAGCCACACAGTGCTCTGGATGGGTTAATGAAGCCTTCTCAGGCTGCCTAGTTCAGATAAAATACCACTTATACTACCTTTTAAGATCCGAGTTATTACTCCTAGATGGAACTGCATCACGATGTGTAAAAGTGTCAGCCTGGATAGAGGTAGGCAGAGACTGTCTCCATTGTACCTCATTTTCCTGGAGAGACGTGCCATCAATCTCCTCTCATGGGTTCTCTTTTTCCCCAGGCAGCTATTTAGTTCTTCTTTATGCCTGTTTTAGTTTAAATTCATGTTTCTTTACTGATATTATGAACACTTTCAGAACACCGTGAATGAGTGCTTTGTGCAGAGGGATGTACTTGTTTGGGAGGAATAGCTGCCTTGATGGATCCTGGAATTATAGCTGGGGTTTTTTTTTAGAGCCATCTCACAGCTGCTTTAACTAATCTGCTCCAGGACCAAGTAATCAAAATTCAAATAACTGTTTGATAAACACTGATCTTTATTTTAAAAGGCTGCATCCAAAGATCAGTAATCAATAAAGGCACAATTCTGGCAATAAAGGGCATTTCGAAGAAAAAACAAACAACAAACTGCCAAAATTATTTGGTAAGCATTGTGTTTATAAAACTAACTTGAAAAAACATTGTGAAATATCCTGAGATACAGGAGCAGAATCCTACTGTCCTTGCATGCAATAACTGGTGATCCTCATCAGGAAAAAGTAGGGAGTAGAGAACTTGAAAGGGGAATCAACATTTCTGGCACAGGTGGCAGGAACTCCCTGTATTTTACCTGCTCCATTGTTGCTTGCTGAAATCATCAGATATGGGTGTTTTTCCAGGGTGGTCTGTGGTACTTGTCAGTCTCACATCATTAATCAGTGACAAATTTTTCACAAATCCTCAATCCCGTGTTAATTCTGATAATTTTGCGAGGAGCTGCCAAAAATTACTTATTGTTCTGTTAATCATCACTAATAGGAACAGAGGACTGACTTGAATTTCTCCATGAAAACCACACTAATTAGAAATGTCTGAATACATGCAAGTCCTCAGAGATTAATTTATTCATCATAATCAGTTAATCACTTTTCCTTGACATAATTAGACAGCTCCTGGTGGAGGGGAAGACCCCTAAGTTTTCTTGGAAAGAAGTAGAGTGTGAGCTGACATTGGGAGAGTTATCCTGTTCTTTGTGTGCAGGTGTGGTTTTGGTCCATTCCCCACGAAGGAAATCTCGAATCAGAAACACTTTTTAAAAATATATTTTCTAAAGCTGCATCAGACAAACTTTTCTGCAGTTTTCCCCTCAGCTGCCCACCAGGACCAGGATCAAAAGTTGCTGAAGAAATAAATAAAGTTTTAGTATTGATGGGTCCAAAAAGCAGAAAACTGCTCCCTTTGTGTTGTAGGGAGACATCCAGAGACAGCCCAAATATTTAACCCTCTTGAATATTTCACAGACTGAGCTTTTCTTTGACCCACAAGAGGTTTTCATAGCAAAAGTATCACCTGAGTGGATCACTTTTAGGTCCCCTGGTAATCCATTTTAAGAACACTCCTGCGTCACAAGTATGGATTTACTAAGAGGGAGAGTTAACAAGAAAGCTGCCCCATTAACATTCTCTTTTAGAGAGTGAATTCTCTACCTTTTGATCTGGAAGAATCCCAGGAATTAAATTACCCAGAGGACCCTGTGGGCTGGGGTGGCGAGTGCTGTGGGTTTTAATGTCCTTTATTGCACATTGACATATCTAATTATACTGACCCATTACAAGCCACTGAGAGGGTATAAACTCTTAAATGCTCTAGAAATGAGTGCTCTGTACTCTTTGCTGGCTACTGACTGGCCAGATAGACTGTAGAGCAGAGAAACATTCCTCTCCTCTCTCTGGTGTATCTGTAGAGCAGAGCACACAATCTTCCCCAGTATTAATATTTTAAGAGATATCTACTGTAGTATGTCTCAGTTCTGCCAACCACTCAAATAAACTGCAAAACAGAGCCTTTGCAACCTAATGGTGACAGATGTGTGCTGGAGATACTTGTTTAAATCCGGATTTTATCCCCAAAATGGTGTGCTATTTCCAGCAGCATCTAGTCTCTTCTAAATAATTCTACCAAAATTATAACCTCAAAAGACTTAGTTTAGAATATAAATCTTGCCTGTTAGGCAAGGTGGAGACTGGTAAAGTCTGTGGCCAGATAAACCCCTCCATTCTGCACCATCTGATCTTTTATTGTCTTCACAATAAAGCAGAGCTGGGGAAGGGAGTTGTCGGGGGGGGATTTCACGCCTTGCTTTGGGATTTTACAGAGATTGTTAGTTAATGATCCACTTTTTCTAAACATTTCTAAGATGAGAGCTCATGGAATAAAAAAAAGTGGTGCATACATACACGTATCAGGCCAAATAACTGACTTTCTACAGTCATATGAGCAGAGAATGACATAATTTTGTACTTAGTGACTGATGAAGAGTGAAAAGTGTTTGAGTCTGATGCCTGAAAGACCTGGCAGTTTCCTGAATATTTGGGTGCTCTTCAAATTTCAGTGAGCATGTCAATTATAGCAGGCACTAAAAAGTAAAAATATGCAATAAGGTCTCACGACAAAAAAAAAAGAAAAAAAAAAGAGGGGTTGTCTCTGTGTATCTTTTTTTTCCCAGTGATAAGAAAATAAAATGTTTTTATGCAATTTCTGGCTACAAATACAGCTTTTGTGGACTTATACTGTCTTTATCAAAGATAAAGAGGTAGTAAAAGTCAGCTAGGCTCAGTTTTTCAGAGGTCTGCCTGTGTTTATTGCATGTTTGTGGTATTTGAGTACCACAGAGCTCTCAAAACCTATGTAGTGGAAAAGCCAAAGGAAGAACAAAGGATTTTCCTCATCATTAAAAAATATCCACGTTCAGAAAGTTTCTGTGGATATTTCAAAGCCATCTATCCTTACAAAATATTTGTTTTTTGAAGCCACAGGAAGCAATTCAGATCAAATAATTGTCATTTTTTTAAATCAGAGCAAGTGTGCAGTTATAGAAAATGGCTCCAGCAGCTTTGATGTTCACTGTGGTTTACTTAGAACATAAAGTCACATCACATCAACTTTCCTTTTGGACAGTAAATGCAATAAGGAAGTACAGAAACAGAGATGCAAAGATATGTATGAGGCATGAAAATCATTAAAACAATGTGGGAAATTATGCTAAAATTATAAATCTCTATTGAAATAATTCAAACAATTTTTTTCTTTTCTTTGGTCATCTTTGCACTTTCAGTAAATGCCCTAAGGTTTTAATAAAATCATTTAATTCTAGTAAAATCATTTAGCAAGGTAGGTAAATTACTTGGATTAACAGAAGACCAAATGAGAATGTTTGTCCTAGACCCACACCAATCCCTTTAAAAAACCCCAAACAGCAGGAACAAACCTGTCCCCAAAAACCCACAACCAAATAAAAAAAACCCCAAAGAGGGTTGGACTATTTCTCCTTTGTGCCTTTATTTTAATTTCATGCACTTCCTGGTTCTCACATGAGCCAATACCCTGTGTGGCTCATAATTTGATATTTCCATCTGTAAATATGAGAGTTTCTGATCGTTCAGACAAGGTTAAGTGTGTTCCCAAGTCGTTGTACAGTCATTTAAACCCAACAAAAGTCAGAGTATTTGGAGGTTTGTGATATTCAGAATGATCCAAAAATGAAAGCATTGTGTGTTTATGGTAATAAAGGTCTTGTAACCCGACAGACTTTGGATTTCTTTGAGCCTTTTAAGTCAGTTCCTGCAGTATTTTTATGTGTGGGTTACCATGGGCAGGGTTATCATCCTATTCCCAAGGAAAGAACAACTAGTTGTCTGAATAATCTAAAGAGCTCTTATTCCTGACCTTGTTGATCTTACCAGTGACTTGGTTTATACTAAAATATTTCAACAATTTCACTCTCATATTACCACCTGTAATGCTAAAACCAAAAAGCAACTATTTTCTATGCTTGGTTGGAGAAAGGCATCTAACTAAAACTGACATAAAAATTCATTTATTAGCCTAGCATTTATTGACATAAAAATTCATTTATTAGCCTAGCATTTGTTGCCTGTATCTTCCTAATATTTGCAATTTTTGTAATGATAGGCTTTCTAGTTCTTCATTATACTATTTTCCTAACACAATTAAAACTCTTGAGGAGGAGATCTTAAGAGAACTTCTTAAAAGTGGCTCTTGAACTGAGAATATTTTCTAGCACACTTTGTATCTAGTCTATAGATTTCCTCTTTACAACTATGCAAAAAGCACCCTGAGCACTTAAAAATCTGTAGATTCTGTATTTTGTTCTGAAAACTGCATTAACAGAGTTCTTGGAGAAATAATCCTGGCACATAGAGAATGGTTCTCATGACCCCCAGTGTGAGGAGGGACAGTCCTGACCTTCCTTTCACATCAACAATGGTGTTGTTGCCCAACCAGTGTGCAAATGGAGAAGAAAATTCTCATTCACTTGAAGCACCTTTTCTTTGCATCATTTCAGGAAATGCTTGAACTTTTCACCCTTGTTTGAAGTGGGATCTACTCTGGCTCTGCCACTGCTTGGAGAATCTGCTCCTTTTTCTGCCCTCTGCTCTCAGAAGCACCAGCTTTCTGATCACCCACTGGATTTTTTTCCAATCTCATTCTCAAAACTCACTTGCACAAACTGGAGAAAGGCAGAGCCACTGTAGCATGAAGAATAAGACACCAGAAATACAGCATTTTATTTGTCTCTGATATAAGAACACCCATGGAAGTGTTTAAGGGAAAAAAAAATATCTTCTGCTGGCTGAATCATCAGTGGGTTGGTGTTGGGGAGATCAAGACAAACCTCCAAATATCTGAAAATAAATATCCACAGAGATGCATTGAGAGCAGCTGATTTAAAAACAGGGGTTTCTGTATAGAAAAATAGCAGTTATCCTATTATTTTCATAATCATGCTACATTTTGATGATCCTTCCTTTGGGTGAAGGATGGAATTTATGGTTAAAATACTAGAGAAGCACAGAATATTCAGTAAAGTATGTGTTGCTTCCATGGGATGACTCTGTTCCAGATTTTGTTCTGCCTGATTCTGAACAAGGACTAAAGCCTGCCCAAATAAAAGCACTTTGGTTCTCTCCAATAGCATTTGTTTTACTCACAAAAAGTAGTTATAATCTTAGACAGACACTAAAACCTACCAGGTAATCAATCAGGTGGGTAACCAGCTTTGAACCATGGATTCACCTGACATTTCCCATCCTTTAACTGTGTATAATTTTCTCAAACTCAAAGTTTTCTGCTGATTTCAGTGTGCTTTTTGAATGTTTTACATTGGGTTTGTACCTCTGGAAAACCCTCGAAATTTGGAGTGAATCAGAGTTTCTAATCTTTAACCAGCTGATCAGGAATGCTCTCTGCAGGGGCACACGTGCTAAAATGTGTATAAAAAACCAAATTATTAAAAGAGGAATTATTGCTTGAAGGGCAGGATATGATCTGTGGTGGACAGGCAGCCTCTTAACCTTGGAATTTCTCCCCTTCCTGTTTTCAATCCCCTCAGGCAAATAATTTCCTACCTGTGTTTCCTCTTTTTCCTTCTAACCTACGTGTTAACTTTGTGCTTCTCAGGGTAAGGACTCTCTCTTATTATTATTTTTATGAATACAGACTGGAATAATAAAGGCCACTCCTGGTTAGAACCTTCCAGTGCCAGCACAATACACAAAATAATCACTGCAAACCACTAGAAACTGGCATACCAGTGCTTCCAAATACTATGGCTGCTTACACCTAGTTCCCATTATAATATTTTTAAATGCTCTAATTCAGAAAATGCTACTGCTGTATTAAGTAATTCAATGCCTTTTTAAAGAATATGACTTCTGAAATAGCAGAAATGTATACATGCAATAAAAATAGCGTGTATTTACTGTATAATACTGTTACAATTTTTATTATATTTGTCTCTATGCACTTTTGAATATTTGATGCATCTGTGTGGGTATATATTGTTATACACACACACTTATGAAGTCAGATAGGTAGCCTGATGTCTGCATTTAGTGATAACATCCATCAGCATGAGTTAAAAGAAATAAAAGACTGGCATAAAGCAACAAATGTGTTGTTCCTTGTCTCCTTTCTGCTCCTACAGCAGAATATGCAGTACAGGTAAATTTTAAAGGAAAAAAAAAAGAGATCTGTATTTCAAGAGAAGGAAACTGTAGTGAATTAAACCAGATTTGACTCATGGTTTTATACCCTAAACTATGTGTTACTACGCAGCAAACCCACTAGCATAAAATAGTCTGATATAATCTGTAGAACTAGATATTATCCTCACTCTTTTCACCTTTATTTTGTCTGAAAAAAAGGAGATTTTTTTAGCTTTGAAAACAAGATACCTACCATTTGTGGTGATTGCTTTGCACCAGGAAATTTCTGGGCAGCACTATAGACTCAGATAATACAAATTATTTTTTGTATTTTTTGGTTTTGCAAGGCAACACCAAAGTCTAAGTGACAACATTAAAATCAGTCATGTACATGCTTTAAAACATCCCACTTTGATAATTCAGTATAATATCAGTAATTTTAAATCTCTCAAGCTGAAAATGCCAATGAAGTTCAGAAACTGCTAATCCATATATGGTGGTTTTATTGAGTAATTTTTCTCAGTGGACCAACCCATCTGCAACCCAAAATTCACTTCAGATTTCACTTGACTGGAGTCTAAGTGTCCTTGGGAAATCTCAGCATTAAAACATCTTGAGATGGCCAGCTGTTTTTGAGATAAATACTCCTGAAGTAAGGTTTTTGGCTCTTGTTTAAAATATTAGACTTTGTGTTGCTTGAGTGATATGGCATTTATATTTTTATGTATATATATATAAAAAACTCCCATTGGCCTTAATGAAAAATGACCACTAAGTCTTTTAATATGAATTAAAGCAGTTAATTAAAAATGCTGTTTAAGTTAAATTGTTGTGTGATGAATCACTGGTGAAAAATAGAGAGATCTGATGCATTTTGTGCACAGCATTTTGTGGAAGATTATGGTTAAGTTTAAAACTCTTTTTTCAGGTTCCCTTGAGCTCATCCTGGTATCAGTGGAAGTTAACACGAGTCTTAAATGCCTGCAACTAATAGTTTACTGTATCCTCATTCAGAAACAAACCTTCCAGTCCCAAGCCTGTCCCTGGTGAACATCAATATTAACTGCCAGAGGTAGGAAGGAGGCTCTTGGCGTGAAAAAACACGTGGTACAAAGGTTCTACAAAATCTAAGTGCTCAGTGAAATACCAGCTAAGAAACTGCAACACACAAAAGATAATTTATAAAATTATGTACTCAAAAATGGAAATAAAAACTACTAGGAAACAGTCTTCCTAGATAAATGCTGTTCATCACTGTTCCACAGAGTTGTACCTGTTTTTCTTTTATCTTTCTGGTCCAATTTATTTTGCAGTCTCTCTAAAGGCTGACCAGTTCAAACAAGAGGAATGACTGCTAACCTCAACTATATTTTAGTGGGGCTTTTTGAGAGCTAACAAGAGGGGAGACAAGATATGTAACAGTCATGGTTTAACCCCAGCTTAAACCACACAGCTGCTCACTGACTCCACCCCAGCAGGATGGGAGGGAGAATTGGAAGGGTAACAGTGAGAAGACCCGTGGGCTGAGATAAAGACAGTTTAGCAATTGGAATGAAATAATAATAATGACAATAATAATTGTAAATAAAAGGAAAATAACAAGGAGAGAGAACATATCCCCAAGAAATGGGGTCAGGCTGGATGGAGCTCTGAGCAACTTGGTCATGTGAAAGGTGTCCCTGCCCACAGCAGGAGCATTGGGATTAGATTAATTTTAAGGTCCCTTCCAACCCAACCCATTCTATGATTCTGGGATTCTATAGAAGAAATTGCTCACCACCAGTCAACCAGTTCCAAGTCATTCCCAAACAGCACAGCTCCCCTGCTCCTGCTCCCCTCCTTCATACACTGAGCATGATGCCATTTGGTCTGGAACATCCCTGTGCTCACTTGGGGTCAGCTGTCCCAGCTCTGGAATATCCCTGTGCTCACTCAGGGTCAGCTGTTCCAGCTCTGGAATATCCCTGTGCTCACTCGGGGTCTCTTCCCCACCATGTTACTTCTGTGTCTGTCTGGAATGGGTTTTATTTTATTCTAGTTCATTGTCAGGTACCTATATATTTTTAATTATTTTTTTAGGTTTGGTGGGTTTTTTTGGTTGTTTAATGACGTTCACATGTCAAACTAGTGTTGATAGAACACTGAACTTGGGATTTCTGAGTAATAGCACCCTGTTTTGATTTTTATTAATCCAGAAATACATGCAGATAATCAATAACAAAGATAATACTTTACATTTTTTAATTTTTCTCTCCTGTTCTTAGTGTTCACTGCAGAAGTACAGATTACTACAAGTGTATTTTCTTCTTTTCTTCTTGAGAATAATAATTATATATTGTCACTTTCCCTTCCTGCATGTTGTCCTTTATACTTTGATGCTGCATCTTATGTTTGTCTGAGTCTGCTAAAGCCTGGGGATCCTATTGCTAGTTCAAATTTCAATTAACATTCTTAAACAGAGCTAAAAATAGTAGCTGTCATGTTAAATTCTTTTCCAGCAGGAACCAGAAGTCCTCCACTGCCTCTAAACCGCAGTTCATGGGACAATAATCACCCACTTTAGTTCTCACTGAAAGAACAGGCAGAGTGCTTTGCTCTTCCCTCCATCCCCTAATTGGCACTGGAGTTTATTTGCAGGGGTTTTATATTAAATTGTGTGACTGATATGATAATAATATACTTCCACAGATCTGAAAGTTTATAAATCTACCTCGGATCTCAAAGCCCTTAACCCAAGGTAGTTATGAGTTTGTGCCTCTGTGAAATTCTAACAGAAATTAAGCTCCCAGGACAGAATTTCTATTTAGGTGTAATTATCTTTCATTTCCATAAGAGAAAAATGAACCTAAGATCATGACAGCAGGGTTCTTATTGTCCATTCAGGCTCAGTGACAAATCTTTTATGTGTAGTTAAAACAAGTGCATTTTAACATTTTGTCACACTGATGATCTTGTCTCACAGCAGAAAATGGGCTCAGCAGTCTATACCTTTATTGTACAAGGAGAATGAAAAGATGCAGTTGAAAAAGGAATGGGTTGTTTTTTGAAAATCTACTGTACTATTTGTTCATTGAATAATCTACAAGTCCCAGTATCTGGCAATTTATTTATGCCAAGAGTTTATTTCTTTCTGAGGCTGTAGAAATTAACCCTGACACCTTACGGGAAGCACAACAAAATATCTTTTTTTTTTTGGTTCAAAGTCAAAATGGAAGCAGTGTATACATTTTACTTGGCAATAAACAAAGAAATATTTGATAGCTTTTGGGAGATTTGGATGATTCATTTATATCCATCCTCTCTTGACCTCTTTGAGAACTTAATGGATTATTTGAATGGCTTGAAGATTATTTTACTTGGTACTTTTCCTTTCCATATATATATTCTGTGAAAAAAAACCCCTTAAACTATAGTTATTTTTGTAATGTTTCTTTGGAGAGTTGGAAATGTAGAATGATGATACTCTGTCTAATTTTATTAGCACTCCCTAAAAGGTGGTAACAGGTCAAAGTTTTATTGCAATTACATGTTTGAGTTGGCCTAGAAACCTCTGAGTCCAGACTCATGACTTTGAGGTGATTTAAACAACTACAGCATTATAAATTTGAAAAGACCTCTAGCTTTAAAAAATTATTTTATGTGTTATTGTAAGGAAAGAAATCCTAAACTCTGGACCTAAACTGACAGCCCTGCAAAGGGAAATGCTGTGTGTGCCAGCTTGTGTGGGACCAGTGTCTCAGGTGAGACAGTCATCCAAGCTCTGCCCGTGGAGACTGAGGAAAACTATAAATTTGAAGGGCAAAAATCAGCAGAGGACTCAGAATAGAAATTTGAAGGTTGTCCCAAAGTTTTTCTGCGCTTGCCTTAACTCAGTCAGAACATTTAGTATCTTAAAAGCCCCCTCAAAAGTACATCTCTCAAACAATAAAACCCTTTGCTTTATATATTCACACCCTCACTTTGCAGCAGTTAAGTCACTGGCACTGCACAGCTCCCCATTAAATAATACAGTACCTGCAGACATCAGGGATGACTTTTCAACTGCAGCTATTTAGTCAGTAAATCTGAGACATCAAAGTCCCCAGAATTCAGCTGAAAGGCTCCCATTGACTCCACCAGCTTTTGGATTATGCCCTGGAGCAGTTCCACGTGCCCACACACACACACACACACTCACATGTTGATGCAGGTTTTGTTTATGGGCTGTGAGGATAACTTCTGTATAAATTATAAAGGCATTTTATGCCCTCTAACTCTGCTGCTGGACAGGTGAAATGATCAAGGTTTCCTGGCATTTTTTTTTTTGAAGTTCAGAAAAATCCTGCAGCCTCTTCAAATGGGCTCTTTCTTCAGGGGACAGCCCTGCACTCCATCAGGCCAGGAAATGCAGAGGTTTAGAGCAGCCTGATGCCTGTATCTGGCAGTAATCAGAGTATTGAAAAAGGAGGGGGGAAAAAATAAGGGTGGGGGAGAGAAGGGGGGAGCGAGGCAGAAAGAGGAGAGGGGGAGCTAAATGTGCCTACTGTGGCTTAAAGCACAATAATTTAATTGTCACCACGCAATCAATAAAAATGTAACAGTGTGAAGGGAGCACGACAAACAGATTTGCTTTGTCTTAAATGGTATGAACTAAACGAATGTTCCCCAAACTGAGCAAGATTGACTAGTAAATTAGAAGAAAAATTGGTGTTATTTTACATTTTCTGCTTACCTACAGAAAAGACACTCATTTGCAAGGAGAAAACTGGAAAATTGCTTATTTTTCTCTGGCAGCAGCCATTCTTTCAGGTCATCCCAAACAGAGGCAGTGGGCATGTTCTAAAGTAATAGTAGGACTCAGTGAGCAGCTTGGCTTAGGGAATCAAATCAAATCTTAGGGAATCAAAACAAATCCACACTGACACGAGTGGATTTCACAGGATCAGGCCTCACAATTTAATGTTCACTTAGAAATGGGGACAAACATGAGGGATATAAAGCAGAATAGGCCACAGCACTGCACAGGTGGAGTTTTACATCCTCACGTAAACTTAACAGGGAACCACGAGACAAATGAGTTCTGTCCTTGCAGACACTGAAAACTCAGCCAGACTTTGTAACTGGGTGATGCAGGAAACCTGTAGGGTGTTTGTTTCTACAGGAATTTTAAATGAAAACGATCAAAAGGTGCAGAAAATGCCATGAAACAACAGTAGATACCCATTACTATTCCAGCCTCTTTATGGGGTTGTATATTTGCAGTATTGTTTTTACAGCTCAACGTGGTAGATGAAGACATTAAATGAAAGAACATCTAAAGTCCAAATATTTTGGAATATTAGCTCTGTGTTCTTTCTGTTGTCAGGAAGTTATTGTTGAAACAAATAGAGCCAAAAAGTTACAGGCTATCCTACCTTTTTCCTTTTAAAAACTGAATAAACAAGGCCATATTTGTGTTCCATTTGGCTTCACTGAGAATTTATTAGCAAGCAGATATAATCTAGGCAGAAGAGACTTAATCCTGGAGGAGCTTATTTATTAACACAGAATAAGCAAACATCTTAACCTGCTTGTGTTTATCTTCACTTTTGTTTGGTCAAGCTCCAAGTTCAGAAGGAAATTCTAATTCTTTCAATCTAGGGACATCTTTGCTGTCACCACAGTGCTTAACTCTTTTCTGCTGGACTTGTTAGGTTTTTTTTTATAGAATTCATTCTGTGGCAAGAATCTGCACAACTCTCCTTCAAACCTTACATCCCAGAACACCAGCAGTGCATCTGAGCTCCATTACTTTGAATAAAAAAGCAGGAGCCACGTGCGGGGGAAGGACCGAAAATTCAAACCACACTCCTTTAAAAACAAAACAAAATGAAACAAAGCAACCAAGCACAAAAAAATAATGTGATTGATACACTGACTCATGCAATTGTTTTTAAAACAATTGAGGGAAGGTGATGGAATTTTGTTTCCTTAGAAAATATTGGGACGCCTCATATCTCACGCGGCAGCCTGAAATGCTGTGTGGAAATTTGTTTTCTCTGGAAATGCCTTCATATATGAGAACAAAATTTGCTGAATATTTCTTGTTAAGATGCAGTCACTAATTGTGTTGTTCACAGAAAAAAAAACTGTGAGGGAGATGCACTGTGCTGAAAGGCAAGACATTCAAGTATGACTTGAAAACTACTGGGAGAGATACAGGATGATTGAAGGATTTTTCAACCTGTTCTGGCACTGCTACTCATCATTTAGCTTAGCATTTGGAAAATGCTTTCATGTGAATACTATTTTTTTTAAATAAAGTTTGCATGGAGTGACCTGCATTTTGTATTCTTACGGTTCAAAGTCCTGCTTCTTAAATAAAACTAGAAGTCATTACTGAAGTCAACGGGAATTCAAAAGTACAAAATAGTGGATTGGGGAATAATTGGATAATAATATGCTCTCAGCCAGGTTTTCTCATTCTGGAGGTGAATTCTTTGCATGAGGGAGAATCTGTGCTGAGAATTTGTGAATTCTCTTTTCCCTCCAGGAGCAGTAAAATGAGCTCAGACCAAAACTACAGCCACTGCTAAGAAATTCTGAAACAGTGTCAGCTGTTACAGATGGTTGGAAGACATCTGAGTGTAAATTTGTTTACAGGATATAGCTCACAAAATTTAAGGCTTCATGTAGAGATCTCACATCATATTTGTAAATAAACAAAGTCCAGGACATATTTTTTTTTTTTAGGAAAATATGTGTGTAGAATTTAGCAGGTAAAAAAATTCTTTTTTTCCACATTTCCATAAATGGTTTGCATAAATCTCCACAGGTGAAAAATCTTAAAATCTCCCCAATGATGCTAAGTTATTCGCTTGCATGACAAATATCTGCAGTGAATCTGAAATGAAATAAATAGGGTCTCTACCACACAATGAAAACACAGGTATTTTCAACTTCTTTTGTAACAGACACAGCACATATACATCAAAAAGAATGCCTGTATTTTTTCCACAGTACATTGATTTTTGACTTGTGACGTGCTGATGATACTTATGCACTGTACATGTATGTATATCTAAATGTAGCACATAAGGAAAATAGCTATTTATTTTGATGGAAAATAATACATATCTTGATTTCTTTGTGTGGTGGTATTCTGAATTTATGGTGTTAAAAGAGGCAGTAGGTAGAGAAATAGTGCATCTCCAGGGACAACAGTCAAGGTCCTGAGCACTGTGAACTAGACACTCAAAATTCCCAAGCTGTCTGTCCCCAGCCCAACTAACAGGACTTTTTTCCCAAGGTCAGTAACTAAGATCAAAAATGTCCACTGGTGTTAGAAGTTGTTATTTGCAGGAGAGGTGCTCAAAAGGTGCCAAAAGACAAACACAGGGTAAATATGTTTGTTCTGTCTATCAGGGGTTATCCTCAGGATTTGATTAACCTTCTATTTGCATGGGAAGTGTGCAAGTGTGAATTAAAGTATTATCTTCTTTTGCCTGTGAGACCTATTTCATGTCAAATGTACAAGAATGATGATAAAATAAATTTCTAAGACTTGTTAGAAAAGCATATTCAAGCATGATCTTGTGTCCCTGCAGGAACATTCATACTGATCCTGGGGTGTGTCTCCTGGACAGGGCAGAATAGGTCAGGGCCATGTAAAGACCTTAAAAAGGGCTTTAGAGATGTTCATAATTCTTTCATATCTAATCTGAATTCTACAACCTAATAAAAATATAGAGATGAGCTGATTGACTTTGAGTATATGACTGATCACGTCTCCCTTGGGCTTTACTCAAAGAATGTAAGAAATCATCTTGAAACTTGGCTGAAGGAGATCCCCATTGAGGCTGGTGGAACTGTACCAGGCTGGTGTTTCCATCTCTTTATCAAACAGATGGAAACATGTGAACCAGTGCAAGCAATTCCTGACCAGAAAATGCCTTGCTAAGGACTTTTGTCACGGAGGATAAAGCAAATCATGGGTGTCTCATGAGCAGGTGACACTCCAGAACAATGAACCAGACAGAAGTTCAGGAGAAGCA